>NC_057798.1:65983304-66193304 GCF_018294505.1 Triticum aestivum
GCCGAGCTTTTTCTCCGGCGATCCCCACCCCACCGCCCAATGAACACCCCCAACCGCCGGTGACTGCCAACCAGAGGTCTCACGACTACGAATACCCACCGACCACTAATTTATTACCATTTCTGTCCTTCATATACGCGCTGATGGGTGGGCCCTATGGTAATGTGCGCTGCTGAATGTGGATCGTTTGACTGGTCAATTGATCGTGTTATCAACAAATTAGGGAGCTGTATGGTGAGCCAGTGACCGTATGATCACCCTAAAATGTACTCCTATTTTATTAACACAGTACAGACTCGAACTACCATTTCTTTCTTTCATATACGGGCTGACAGGTGGGCCCCACGGTTACGCGCCTCGATGGTGCAACACTAGTTGCGCCGCGTGGAATGTTTGACTGGTCAATTGATTGTGTCATCAACAAAATATGGAGTTGTACGGGTGAGCCAGTGACCGTATAATCATGACATGTATTTGTTTAACACGGTACAGACGCAAGGGCTCATATATACACGCAAGCACTCACCGCTATAAGCGCACACACGCGAACCCTACCCCTATGAGCACCTTCGAGAGAGTGGGCCAGCATATTGATCTTGAGATTTTAGGAAGTCACCATAGGTGCCTCGTAGTCGAGTGGAACGTCTCCTCCCACTGAACATGCATCACCAGAAAATACTGAAATTAACATAAGATAAATGCGAGCACCGGGACTTTAACCTTGGTGGGCTCGAGAAACCACTGTCCTCCTAACCATCCAACCACATGTTGGTTAGCACGACAAAATGTATGTGGTGACCGTGATGAGCTTATTCTGAAGTCCAGTGACCATATCGTGCTTTCGCTTCAAATACAATGACCGTAAGTGTCGTCAACAAAATATAGAGCACGCATCAAATGCAAAGTCCGTCAGTGTCTTCAACAAAATATGGAGACGTATCGTGAGCTAGATACCGTTGTACTATTGTATATGCTTATTTTCTTAGTGGCCGATTGCGTGTGTGGTGTGGTGGGCACATCATTTCTAGTTGTGGTGGGTCAACATGAAGACTCATGGGTCGGTTCCATCCTGCGCCACATATAGGTTGGACCGAGACGTGTTATACGAAGACCCATGTGGAGGACTCAGCATACAACACGAAGCTACCAGAGTCGCGGAGGATTCTATCCCCACTGGTGATAAGCCGACTATATATGATTTGTAACCCTAGGCCCTTAGTATGTTATACAAGCTTGGGGGCTAGTTCATCGATAGTATACACACACGCACAATGCCTGGTATTCACGTGTACTTTGTACACACCCCTATCACTAATGTACAGTAACAGGAGTAGGCTCTTTCTTCAACTGCAAGGGTCCGATCCGAACTAGGGTAAAACTTTGCCTCGTATTACCATCCAGCCTAACAACCAGGGATATCCTTCCGAATGATATGATGAAATCATATCTGCCAACTACTAAGAGAGAGGTGTGTCGGGGGGGGGGGCAATGTGTGCGAGAGAGGCCTAAAGATAATGTGCGTGCGGGAGACACGTAGACACATATATGTGCGTATAGAGGGCTAGTAGAGACGGTGCATGTGTATATATGCATGCGAGAGAAATAGTGTTTTCCAACTGAGATTAGTGAAAAGAGTGGTACATAGTAGTCAGAAAGAGAGAGAGAGACAAAAAGAGAGAGCATGTGCGTGAGACACCTCGACACCCTGAGAGAGATTGTGAGCATGTGTGAAATAGAAATGCTGATGCATATAAAGTGTGTGCACTTATGCGTTAGATAGAGAGATATATAACGTGTTTGTGAGAACGGGGTGAGGCATAGTGCATCTACGTGTAAAAGGCGGTTCTACGCATTAAATTAAAATATAAATGGCATTATTATTTTTGGATGAGATCATGAATTTTGCAAATTGCGTATGGACGAAAATCGGTCTATCAGACACCCATACTCTATTGAATTCTAGCATGTGCATGTGTTTATTTCATATTATCGATCCATAGAGTGAGAGCGGTTTGAAATACATGCAATGGATGCTTTTGCAATTCATATATAAACATTAATTAGTGCACTCCATGTTGTTAGTGTGAAGCACTTTATACATTTGTCACTTGCATGGATACATTCCAAATTTCTAGCTACGAAATAGAATACATGTCGAATTCAACATAAAGGGGGTTTCGAAGATTCGAATTCATAGGAAGTGCATTCATCTATTTGAACCAGAGATAATGGCATTTGTAAATCAGATGTAAAAGGGGGCATCAATCTTTGTTGTGAGTTTGAACATGCTATATATATTCGTACGCATATCTAACTTTTTATTTTTTGCAACCAAGGAGATTATATCTAGAACCATGCATGAACTGAGGTAAGTTGCATATTTTTTAATATATACTCGTGTACAATGTATATTCAAATGTACCCCCTCCATTCCAAAATAATCGTAGCTTTAGGATTTTCAAGAGTAAAGATTTGTGAAGTTTGACAAATCCTGAAAGTTCAATTCAAGAGAACCGAAAATGTTAATGCTTCTGCTCCCAAATATTGAACGAAGCACCAAATAGGCCTCTGGTCACCCGAAACCGCGCGAGACTAATGTTTGGTGGTAGGAAATTACTGTCCTGACTCTTGCCCGTGTAGCCTATCGGCCCGATGTCCAAAGGTCTACACCGGGGTAGGTTTGTAACTTCACCAAGACGCCAGTCTCAGCCACCTCCGAGAAGCATTCATACGCCGTGGGCGCCTAAACACCCATGCGCTTGGCCGAAATCTATCCCGCCCACATTTGGGACACCTGACATGACTGTCCTATCCCCAACCCGCAATATGTCCGAAATTTTCGATGGGGGCAAAGTTTGTAACTTTCCCCAAATTTCAAACAAGCGCCTCTCAAACCGAAACATTGTTCCCCCTTAGTTCCCCGCCTCCCTCCGTTTCCCCATTCATACTCCATGGGCGCGAAAACGCCCTCTCCACCAGCCGCAAAACCCCAGCCTCCTCCGTCCTCCACCCCATAGCGGCCACTCCACCGTCGTGCTCCTCCATCACGCTGGAGCCGGTACCCCAACATCGTCGTCCAACGCAACCACAACCGCAACACCCTCAAGGACTTAGCAGCTGAAGCCGAGGCAGAGCTGCCTCCACGACGCCGACGCTGACATGCGCCGCACCAGAACCACTCCGACCACGCCGTCCTACGCCTCACTGCTGCGGCTCCACTGTCGCAACCATCCACCGCACTGGAGCTGTTCCCGCTATGCCATCGTCCGCCGCCTCGGATCTGCTTCCCCGCCGCCGACAGACTGCCACCGCACCACACTCAACAACTTGGCCATGGGTTCGTCCAAGGCTGCACCGTCCTCCACAACTTCTGGTTTCCGGCGAACAACAAGAAGATCGTTGGAAAAACAGAAGGAGGGCACAGCACTGCCAGCAGAAAGAGGTACTCCTCTTCCCTTATTCATGCAAATCTTACGTCTCCGCTCACACCGTATTCATCCCATGAAAGAAACTAGTTGAGCACTTCTTACTGCATCTTCTTCGTGATACTAAATGCACAAGGTTTCCTCCCTTTTACTATTTCACCTTTGCTAGAGGTCAGTAGCCCGTCTGGATTTCAATTCAGGGTCAGTCGAACCGCAATTAAAAGAAGCAGCACCCGCTTAGGCGCGCGGAGCACCTAGTCCGCCCGTTCCCCGGGGAAGCGGCACATCGGTGTCTATCATAGGGGTGTGGGGTGCAGGAGCTGCTTGCGCCCGATCTGGAGGTCGGTGGGGCTTGAACAGAGGCTGGGGGGCGGTGCCAAGAACGGTGGTGTGGTGAGGTCGAGGGGAGGGCGCAGGCAGGGGAGGAATACTGGGCCGGTGGTCGCTGGCGTTTCGAGGAAGATCGTCAACACTGACTGGCTGGAGGTAGATGAAGGCGATCTGCCCATTCTTTGTACATCGGACGGTGCAGAAAAAATGGACTGACCTATTTGCTTTCAGTCGACTGTTATTTTCATAGAATCATGTAGTAATTTAGTGTGCCGTGCATGTTGTAGAGCTATCATATGCCTCCGTCATTTATTTCTCACCGACCTGCTATCTGCTACCTTTACACTGTACTAATTGTGCACACACTTCACCCATACTCACACTATTGTTTTTTTATGCATGGGTATTTCAGACTCTCACGCAGTGTTGATGAATGCAGAAAAGAAAAGACAGAAGTTGCTCCAGTGTAATTCGAAGATAAGCACTAAGCGTTTCAGCGCTCTAATGGGTGCAGTGTCAGCAGTTGGAGACAGTAAACGTAGCTCTGCAGTTGATGATCTCAATTGCCACACACAACCATCCCAGGTGTTTTCTTTAACTTCGCGCTGTCAAATGTGGTTGCATGTTGCATATGGTGTCTAGCTTGTATTGCTTCCAATTTGGTTAAATTGCATCTGCTTACTTTACACATTATACCTTTCATACATACTACATATGTCTATTAACCATGTTCATACATTAAACTAATGCTCTTTTGTATCCCTCGTCAATCACTTATGATGAGACAGTCACCCAGGTGGGTTACTGTGAGACGCCCTACTCGTTTAAAGAGTGTAGTGTCATCCTCCCCACATGATTCTCAAGAAACAGCAAGGCTAAATGAAGATAGTCAATGTAGCTCTCTAGTTGATCACCGCAATTCCCCCACACCACCATCGCAGGTGCTTGCTCTTACTTGGCAGTGTGATATGTGGTTGCATGTTGCATATGGTGTCTACCTTGTAATGCTTCTAATTAGGGTAAATTACATCTCCTTAGTTAACACATTATATCCGTGAATATGGCATGTCTTCCTGTTTTTGGTACATACTATGTCTTTCTATTAACCATGTTCTTACATCAAACTTATTTTCTTGTGTATCCCTCATCAATGCTCCTAATTTGTTAAATTGCATCTCCTTAGCTTACACATTATACATGTGAATATGACACGCCTTCCTGTTTTTGGTACATACTACATCTGCCTATCACACCATGTTCTTACATCAAACTACTGTTCTTGTGTATCCTGCATCTATCGCTTATGATGAGACAATCATGCGCATGGGTTAATATGAGACGCAATACTCTTATAAAGAATGCAATTTCATCCTCTCCACATGATTCTCAAGAAACAACAAGCCTAAATGAAGATATTTAACGTAGCTCTGTACCTGAAGACCGCACTTCCCCTACACCACCATCATAGGTGCTTGCTCTAACTTCGCAGTGTGATATGTGGTTGCATGTTGCATACGGTGTCTAGCTTGTAATGCTTCTAATTAGGGTAAATTGCATCTGATTAGTTTACACACTATACCTGTGAATATGACATGCCTTCCTATTTTTGGTACACACTGCATCTATGTGTTAACCTTGTTCTTACATGAAACTACCTCTCTTTTGTATCCTGCATCAATCACTTACGACGAGTCACCTTTATTCATTGCATATTGCATATTATTTCTATCCTGTTGCCATGTATTCCTTCTAATTTGGTCAAATACATTTGTTAGGGCACCCTTTTAATTTGGCAGAGTGATATTGGTTTCATCTTTCATATGGTTTCTAGCTTGCATCGATTCTAACAAGTTCAAGCACCTTGTGCTTAGTTTACACTTTATACATCATACATGTCAATATGTCACGTCGTCCTGTTTTTCATACATATTCTATCCTCCTATCATGCGGCTGCCTTACATGAAAGTAGTGTTCGTCAGTATCATGCATCAATGAGTTCTGAAGAGCAAATTTTATTCCTTTTTCTTCTGGGTTTGACTTGACAAGGCAAAATCAAGAAAGAGGAAGGAAAATAGTAAGGAAGGCGATGATGGTGGTCCTCTGCAGCAACATAAATGGAGCATCTGTATCGATTCTCCTTGTACTGATAGTGCATTACAAGGTCCAAGTCTCCGCTCCCCTACTCCACCATCCAAGGTGCTTTCTCTAACTTGGGAGTGTGATATCTGGTTGCATGTTGCATATGGTGTCTAGCTCGCATTGCTCCTAATTAGTGTAAACTGCATCTACTTAGCTTACACATGATATATGTGAATATGACACGCTTTCCTGTTTTTGGTACATACTATATCTGTCTATCACACCATGTTCTTACATGAAACTACTCTTCTTGTGTATCCTGCATCAGTCACTTATGATGGGACACCTTTAAGTTGGCAGTGTGATATTGGTTTGCGTCTTGAATATGATTTCTAGCATGTATTGCTTCTAGTTTGATGAACGCCACCTATGACGAGACAGTTTTAACTTGGCAGAGTGATATTGATTGCACCTTCCATATGGTGTCTTGCAATGTTTCTAATTTGTTGAAGTGCCTTCTACTTAGTTACCACATCATAGGTGTGAATATGTCAAGCCGTCCATTTTTTCGTACATATTCCATCCTCGTATCATGACTTTGCCTTTCATCAGAGTAGTGTTTGTCAGTATCATGCATGAATGAGTTCTGAAGAGCGAATGATATACCTTTTTCTTGTCGGTATGAACTCAAAATGCAAAATCAATAAAGCTGAAGGAAATTGGCAAGGATTGGATGATGGTGGTCCTTCCGAGCAACTGAAATGGAGGTTCTCTACAGATTCTACTCCGCCATCCTCCCAACAAGATTCACAAGACAACGCAAGGCTAGACAGTCAACGTAGCTGTGTAGATGATGAGCACATCTCCCCTACTCCACCATCACAGATGCTTGCTCTAACTTGGCACTATTATATGTGGTTACATGTTGCGTATGATGTCTAGCTTGCATTGCTTCTAACTTGAATTGCATCTGCTTACTTTACACATAATGCCTGTGAATATGACACGTGTTCCTGTTTCTAGAACATACGTGTATATGATGAGCACATCTCCCCTACTCCGCCATCACAGGTGCTTGCTCTTACTAGGAACTGTTATATGTGGTTGCGTTTTTCGTATGATGTCTAGTTTGTATTGCTTCTGATTATGTTGAATTGCATCTGCGTAGCTTACAACTTATACCTGCAACGATCACTTACCCATAAGACACATTTAACTTGGGACTGTGATGTAGGTTGCATCTTTCATTGTCTTCTACCTTGTACTGCTTCTAATTTCTTGAAATGACACTTACAACGGGACACTTTTTTACCTGATAGAGTGATATTGGTTGCGTGTTCATATGGTGCCTAGCTTTCATTTCTTCTAATTTTGTTGAAATGCCTTCAGCTTACTGTTTTTTCATACATATTCCATCCTCCTATTGTACGTGTGAATATGAAACATTGTCTTTTGTTGTATATATTCCATCCTCCTATCCTGCGCTTGCCTTACATCAAAGTAGTGTTTGTCTGTATCATGCATCAACCAGTTATGCAGAGCTAATTTTATTCATCTTCTTGTGGTTTTGACTTCATAAGGCAATATCAGAAAATAGGAAGGAAAAGAGTAAGTTAGGGGATGTTGGTGGTCCTCCGCACCAACGCAAACAGATACTCTCTAGATTTGCCACTGCTACTGCTAATGAAGTTGAAGTTCCAAGTCTACATGATGAGTTCATCTCCTGTACTCCGCCATCGGAGGTGCTTGCTCTAAGTTGACAGTGTGATAATTGGTTTCATGTTGCCTATGTTGTCTAGTCTGTATTTCTTCTATTTTGATTAAATTGCACCTGCCGAGTTTATACATTATACATGTGCATATGACATGGCTTTCTGTGTCTAGAATACACTACATCTATCTATCATACCATGTTCTTACATCAAAGTACTGCTGTTGTGTATCCCGCATCAGTCACTCATGATTGGATGCTTTTAACATGGCAGTTTGATAGTGGTTGCATCTTGCATTGATTTCTACGTTGTACTGCTTCTAATTTTTCAAATTGCCACTTATGACAAGACACTTTTAACTTGGCAGAGTAATATTGGTTGCATCTTTCATATGGTGTCTAGCTTGCATTACTTCTATTTTCTTGAA
Organism: Triticum aestivum; assembly: GCF_018294505.1. NCBI lineage: Eukaryota > Viridiplantae > Streptophyta > Magnoliopsida > Poales > Poaceae > Triticum > Triticum aestivum. The sequence continues at coordinate 65,991,278 of NC_057798.1, forward strand.
AATCCTTCTGCTTAGATTGCATATCGTAGCTGTGAATATGTCATGCCATCCTGTTTTTCTTACATATTCCATCCTCATACGGTTGTCTTACATCAAAGTATTGCTTGTCTGTATCATGCATCAATGAGTTCTGAAGAGTGATTTTATTCTTTTGTGTTGTGGGTACAGCTTGACATGGCAAAGTCAAAAAAGAGCAAGGAGAATAATATAGTAGGGAGTGCTATTACTCATCGGGTTAAACGGAAAAGGATCTACCATCGAGATTCTGCTGGTACTTATAGTGCAGTACAAGGTCCAAGTCCACCGGCTAAATCTACAAACACAGTATCACCTGCTTCAGCAGCTGTAGCATCCACTTCAATTGTACCAGCATCTCAACCAGTTACTCGTTCGTTTGCTCCGGAACTGGCCAGTTCCCAAGCTGCCTTCACACCTAACACTACTTCTGAAGCACTGCTGACACAACAGAACTTGGCAAGATCAGAAGAACCTCATGAGCATCAACACCAAGACGGTACCTGACCGAGTCAAGTTGCAGTTGCATACTCCTTTATATGTACTCTCACAGTTTGATGTACACTAACACTTTCCATATTCATTGTTGAACTAGCACCACGGCGCAAGCGGAAAGAAACATCAGGGATAATGCTTGACAGATTAACAAAATCTAAAGGAGGAAGAATGGAGATCCATTTTGAGGCAGGTTTAAAAAGGCCACGTGATGCTACAGAGTCAGCCAAGTTAGTATCAGAGGCAGCCGTTGCCGTTAGGTGTCATGCACGTATCCTCCCAACGTGGATCCAGTACAGGAATGAGAAAGACAATACCCAGTTTAACACCTTCCTTGACCATTTATCCGTAAGTAATGTTATTCATCGCAATTAGTAATATTGTATTGCTCTGTCCCATACTTTCTAGCTTCCTCCTAATAAGACTCACATTCTTTTTTCAACAGACGAGGTTCAAGTTGGATCCGAAAGATGATGCAACTAAACAAGCATGCACTCATGTTTTTCAGTCTGCTCTGCGACAGTATCGGTACCACCTTAGAAAATCTCACTTTGAAGGCAAGGCTAACAATGAAATCGCCCAAACATCTCCAGTGGAATATATTACAGATGAAGACTGGACAACCCTCGTTAAACACTGGTTTGATCCAAAGTATCAAGTAGGCTATATGTATTTGATCAGACCACATATTGAACTTGTATTTATGTATGTGCCTTACAAGTGTATCTTGTTCTAGGCTATCTGTTTGAAGAACAAACCAACCGTTCTAAAGTGAAATTTCAACAGACAATAGGATCTCGTAGCTATATTGCACACTATGAGGCTCTTGTAAATAGCTGCTACTTCCTTCTTTTTTGTGTGCCATATTATCGTATCTATATTGACTTGTTCCAAATACAGATGAAAGCCCGTGTGGACCCAAAAGAACCCGAACCGAATGCAGTGCAAATCTTCAAGGATTGCCACACCAGCAAGATGAAGGGCATGAGCACACCAGTTCAAGCCGCTGTTGTAAGTCCTTACTCCTCCTGCCTTGAACTGATTGGTATTGCGATGTGTTCATTTAACTACTTGGTTTGCAGCCAATGTCAGTTACTCTGTTCTCTTTTATACACAGTTGTCTTAACGTATCATTTCACCTTACATGGTTTAAAAGAGATGAAGGATATTCTTTTGGTCTTGATCTGTAATCTAGTTGTTATGTTCATGTGCGCACACAATTATAAAATAGCATGTTTGTTTTATATCTGTTTGCCCATGATATGAATGATGTCATACTATGTTCATCCTACTTTAAACCATGTTTCTTTATCCTTAGATGTCAACGAATGTGAGGAAATAGACAATACAATAGGCATGCTACATGGACATATGTTCCGAAAGTGATTTTATTATGTAGTTGGCACTACAATACATGCTAATGTATTACAGTAGTTCACCAAAATAAATTATGGATAAACGTTTAACCTACTTTGTTTGTTTTTGTCTCATTAGTAAATTATCTGGTACACTAATCTACAAGTTCATACTTTTAGGAAGCTATGGAACAAATGATTGAACAGCCACAACCACCTAAAGGTGATGAGGCTACGATAGGCACAATGTCACCTCTTGCTGCAGTGCGTCAGTATCTCTCCACTAAAAGTGCAAAAAGCACCTTCCTGTGTAATTCTGGGTTGGTTGTCAAGGTAACCTCGTCCAAATCGCCTTCTGAACAAAATCTTTCTGCTAGACAGAGTGATATATCTGTGCTCCAGACACAAGTCCAATCCCTAATGGACGTTGTTTCGGAAACAAGAATAGTGGTTGAGAAATGTCGTCAAGATATGAATGGTTTTGCAACCAGACTATCAGACATTCACTTTGTTGTTCAAGAGCAATGGCGGAAACAAGGTGGAGATTGTGCTGCTCCATCAGATTCTACAGCCTGAAACATTAGCACTCAGGTCAAATGATCTGTGCTTCTATACATATGATGGTGCGTTTATCTGGAAGGACTATAAACTTTATGCCAACAGGCCTTTTGTTGTATGGTTGGATTTTATTTTGTTGTGACACAACATTTATGATGCTGCCATAGGCTGCAGTAATTACGACGCTATTTTTGTATAGTGTAGGTTTATCTTAATAATGTATTCGTCCGAAAACTTCGTAGGAGCCCAACATGACAACATTCATCGGGCCCATTCCAATTGGGCTAAAAACGATTACGGACCGAAATTGGTATGTAGCCCACTAAAAATATCTGGGCCTAAATCAGCATAAGCTTTCATATTTTTTTGGTAATCCTGTGCCCATAGTGGGCCTTTAACAGGCCTAAACATAATTTGGGCCCTCAGTAAAATTAGGCCTTTTACAGGTGTAAATATCTCGAGCCCATAAAGAACATGGGCCTTTAATAGACTGAAAGTGAGATTGGACCCTAATTGTGCCAAATAACCCACTGGACTTAGCAGGCCGAAATGGTGGCCCATTTACGATGCGGATCTTTGACGGGACGAAATTCGGACGGGCCGTAAATGCGCCGACCTAATACACGGGCCTTTAACGGGCCGGAACTTCGGTCGGGCTAGTTTATCGCCATTTTTATATGGGCCGTTAATGGGCCCGATATGACGTTGGGTCGCATATGGCCCATGGTTTACGTCCGGCGTTAACAGGCCGGAAATGACAACAGGCCGAAAGTGGCCCAAATCTATAGTGGGCCTCTAACAGGCCGAATGTCAGACATGGCCAAATATGACCCAAATCCTTTATGGTCGTTTATGGGCCAAAAGTTTTGATGGCCTGTAAATGGGCCGAAATGAAGCCGGACCTTTAACAGGCTGGAAATACACCAGGCCGTAATTCGGCCCAATTACTTAGCGGACAGTTAACGGGCCAGAAGTGAGCATGGGCCGCATTGATGACAAGTTTAGGGCAGGCCATTGACGGGCCGATTTGACAGAGAATGTTGGGCCTTTAGCTGGACCGGCCCATTATGGTCTGCAGAATCTTGTGGGCCTTTAGCTGGGCTAGCCCATTGTGGTCCGCAAAATCTTGTGGGCCTTTAGCTGGGCCGGCCCATTATGGTCTGCAAATTCATGTGGGCCTTTAGCTGGGCTGGCCCATTATGGTCTGCTAAATTTTATGGGTCTTTAGCTGGGCCGGCCCATTATGTCCTGCTAAATCTTATGGGCCTTCGGTTGGGCCGGCCCATTTAAACTTTGTGGGCCACTTTTGGGCCGGTCCACGTGTCAACATATCATAGTTCATCTCGACCGTTGGATGAGTGACACCTGTGCCAACACGGAGCTGACGCGTGGATCCGTCAGCCAATGAGAATTTTACACATGGAAAATCGGCATTGGTCGTGGCTGTTAACGGGTTATCGGATCCAAAATCCGACCCGATAGCTTAACGGTGTTCTGTTACGGTGGATGCCGTGTGTCGGTCACCCTTGACGAAAGCACTTCTGTGACGCGCGATTTATCGTCATGGAAGTGGACACTTCCGTGATGATAATTTTGGTAATGTCCTGGAACACTTCTACGACAGCACAGGTATGACTATCTTGATTCTGTCATAAATTTGTCATGGATGTACATGCATGACAGAAAACGCGACCTACTGTGACAAACACGTATCATCACAGAAGTGTATTTTTTTGTAGTGGAGTGCGTATAATCCATGGACTCAACATTAGTCATAAAGAACTCATATACTTATTGTAAAAATCTACAAGTCATTGAAAACGAAGTACTATGCGCATGCTCCTAGGGTGATAGATTGGTAGGAAAAGACCATCGCTCGTCTCCGACCGCCACTCATAAGGAAGACAATCAATAAATAAATAGTGCTCCAACTTCATCACAAAGCGGTTCACCATACGTGCATGCTACGGGAATCACAAACTTCAACACAAGTATTCTTAAAATTCATAATTACTCCACTAGCATGACTCTAATATCACCATGCTCATATCTAAAAACAATTATCAAGCATCAAATTGATCATAGCATCCAATTCACTTTCTATGATAGTTTTTATTATACCCAACTTGGATGCCCATCATTCTAGGACCAATTTTATAACCATAGAAAATACCATGCTGTTCTATAAGACTCTCAAAATGATTTAAGTGAAGCATGATAGATCAACAATTTCTACAAAATTAATCCACCGTCGTGCTCTAAAAGATATAAGTGAAGCACTAGAGCAAAAATTATCTAGCTCAAAAGATATAAGTGAAGCGCATAGAGTATTCTAATAAATTCCAAATCAAGTGTGTCTCTCCCTAAAGGTGTGCACATCAAGGATGAGTTTGGTAAACTAAAAAGAAAAGACTACTATCATACAAGACGCTCCAAGCAAAACACATATCACGTGGCGAATAAAAATATAGCTCCAAGTAAAGTTACCGATAAACGAAGACGAAAGAGGGGATGCCTTGCGGGGCATCCCCAAGCTTAGGATTTTGGTTATCCTTGAATATCTTGGGGTGACATGGGCATCCCCAAGCTTAGGCTCTTGACACTCCTTATTCCATAGTCAATCAAATCTTTACCCAAAACTTGAAAACTTCACAACACAAAACTCAACAGGTTATCTCATAAGCTCTGTTAGTGCAAGAAAGAAAAACCACCACATAAGGTACTGTAATGAACTCATTCTTTATTTATATTGGTGTTAAACCTACTGTATTCCAACTTCTCTATGGTTCATACCCCCCGATACTAGCCATAGATGCATCAAAATAAGCAAACAACACACGAAAAATAGAATCTGTCAAAAACAGAACAGTCTGCAGAAATCTGTAACTTTCGAATACTTCTGGAACTCTAAAAATCCTCCCAAAATAGGAAGTCCTGGGAAATTTGTCTATTGATCTACTGCAAAAAATCAACACAAAAGCACGTTTCTGTGATTTATTAAAATTATTCTTGTGCGTGCAAAAGTTTCTGTTTTTCAGCAGAATCAAATTAACTATCACCGTAGGTTATCCTATAGGTTCTACTTGGCACAAACACTAATTGAAACATAAAACCACATCTAAACAGAATCTAGATGAATTATTTATTGCTAAACAGAAGCGAAAACGCAAGGAACAAAAATAAAATTGGGTTGCCTCCCAACAAGCGCTATCGTTTAACGCCCCTAGCTAGGCATAAAAGCGAGAAAAGATCTAAGTATTGCCATCTTTGGCATTTAATTCCTCAATAGAGCACTTATAACCCTTAGGGGTTTCTTTCTTTTTAGCAAAGATTAAACTCCTAGTCAAGTAATCAAGAAATTCATTTGTAGCAAAAGGTTCCTTGATGATAGAGAGACAATTGGGATGAACACTTCTTGATTTGAGATCCGCATTTTCCTTACTAGAAGATTCACCCTTATTTTTAGGAACATAAATAAATTTGGCAATTTTGGTAGGAGGAGTTGGAGTATTTTTCACGGAGGAAAAGGCAGACCCTAAGTTAGTAATAATATCTTCAAGTTTACCGATTCTTATAGAATCTAGATTTATTCTTTCATTAACTATAGGTTCTTTCTCCTTAAGATTTTTCAAAGTAACTCCAACCCTAGACCCATATTGGGTAATTTGGTTGTGGATCTTTTTATCCAAATTTTCAATCAACCCAACAGTGGTAACTTTATTTTCAATAATTTCAAGCCTTTGCATCACATGTTCTAGAGTTAAAATAGTCCCATTAACCAAGAGAGGAGGTGAACCAAACTAATCCAACATAGCATTATAAGCATCAAAGGTATGGCTATCCAAAAATTCCCTCTGGTAATGGTATCAAGAATGGATCTATTCCAATGAGTAATGCCTACATAAAAATTGCGAAGAAGAACAGAAGTAGAAAGCTTCGTAGTAGATCTATTTTGAGCATTGCAAATTCTATGCCAAGTATCTTTTAGATTTTCTCCCTCCCTTTGCTTAAAATTAAGAATTTCATGTTCAGGAGTAATAACGAGGATAGGAGGACTAGCCGTAGCGACGAGCACACAAGAGGGCAAGCAAAAGAGACAGGAGAACAGGAAAGAGAGGGTGAATAAAACGGCAAGGGTGAAGTGGGGGAGAGGAAAACGAGAGGCAAATGGAAAATAATGTAATGCGAGGGAGATGAGTTTGTGATGGGTACTTGGTATGTCTTGACTTGAGCGAAGACCTCCCCGGCAACGGCGCCAGAAATCCTTCTTGCTACCTCTTGAGCATTGCGTTGGTTTTCCCTTGAAGTGGAAAGGATGATGATGCAACAAAGTAGCGTAAGTATTTCCCTCAGTTGTTGAGAACCAAGGTATCAATCCAGTAGGAGGCTCCTCAAAAGTCCCTCATACATACACAAACAAACAAGAACCTCGCAACCAACGCGATAAAGGGGTTGTCAATCCCTTCACGAAAACTTGCGAGAGTGAGATCTGATAGAGATAATAAGATAAATATTTTTGGTATTTTTATGATATAGATTGGAAAGTAAAAGATGCAAATAAAAGATAGATGAAAACTTGTATGATAAAAGATAGACCGGGGGGGGCATAGGTTTCACTAGTGGCTTCTCTCAAGATAGCATAGTTATTACGGTGTGTGAACAAATTACTGTCGAGCAATTGATACAAAAGCGCATAGCTATGAGATTAGGCATGATCATGTATATAGGCATCACGTCCGTGACAAGTAGATCGAAATGATTTTGCATCTACTACTATTACTCCACACATCGACCGACTCCTACCTGCATCTAGAGTATTAAGTTCATAAGAACAGAGTAACACATTAAGAAAGATGACATGATGTAGAGGGATAAACTCATGCAATACGATATAAACCCCATCTTTTTATCCTCGATGGCAACAATACAATACGTGCCTTTCTACCCCTGCTGTCACTGGGGAAGGACACCGCAAGACTGAACCCAAAGATAAGCACTTGTCCTATTGCAAGAAAGATCAATCTAGTAGGCCAAACCAAACTGATAATTCGAAGAGACTTGCAAAGATAACCAATCACACATAAAAGAATTCAGAGAAGATTCAATTATTTCTCATAGATAAACTTGATCATAAACCCACAATTCATCGGATCTCGACAAACACACCGCAAAAAGAGTTACATCGAATAGATCTCCAAGAAGATCGAGGAGAACTTTGTATTGAGATTCAAAGAGAGAGAAGAAGCCATCTAGCTAATAACTATGGACCGAAGGTCTCTGGTAAACTACTCACAACTCAATGGAGAGGCCTTGGTGGTGATGGAGAGGCCCTCCATGGTTGATTCCCCCTCTGGCAGAGTGTCGGCGAAGGCTCCAAGATGGGATGTCACGGATAAAGAAGGTTTCGGCGGTGGAAATAATTTCTCGTGGTGCTCCTGGATGTTTTCGGGGTACGTAGATATATATAGGCGAAGGAAGTCGGTCAGGGGAGCCATGAGGGGCCCATGAGGCAGGGGGCGCGCCCACCCTTACTGGGCGCGCCAGCCACCCTCGTGGCCGCCTCGGCTGCTTCTTGATGTCCACTCCAAGTCTCCTGGATTGCGGTTTTTCCAAAAGGATTGCTCCCGAAGGTTTCATTCCGTTTGGACTCCGTTTGATATTCCTTTCCTTCGATATACTGAAATAGGCAAAAAAACAGCATTTCGGGCTGGGCCTTCGGTTAGTAGGTTAGTCCCAAAAGTGATATAAAGTGTAATGTAAAGCCCATTAACATCCAAAACGGGTAATATAATAGCAGGGAACAATAAAAAATTATAGATACGTCGGAGATGTATCAATATACAACAACAAGTTTCCTCCAACAAAGTACACCGTACAAAATCAAAACAAAAAGAAGCACAAGGAGAAGAGTAGACTCCATGAACGCAAGCTCCTCATCTAAAGCAAATCTACAAATTGGGAAAGAAGAAAGATAGAAGAAGAAGAAAAAGAAGAAGAAGAAGAAGAAGAAGAAGACTAGCCAGAATAAGAAAAGAAAGAAGAAGAATAAGAAGAAGAAGAAGAAGAAGAAGAAGATCTTCTTCTTCTTCTTCTTCTTCTTCTTCTTCTTCTTCTTCTAACTAAGGTAGGTAAAAATGCCATTTTTTAGCTAAGCTAGGTAAAAATGCTAAGTGTAGGTCATTTTAGAGCTAAGCTAGGTAAATAGGTCATTTTGGAGCTTAGTAAGGTTATTTTGTCATTTTGGAGGAAAATAAGCTAAGTCTATGCCATTTTGGAGCTAAACCAAGGTTATCATGCCATTTTTTACCTAAGTATGCTAATTATGTCATAAATGAACTGAAGAAGCTAAGTATAGGTCATTTTTGAGCTAACTAAGCATATTTTGTCATTTTGGAGGAAAAAATGCTAAGTATAGGTCATTTTATAGCTATCCTAGGTAAAGTATGTCAGTTTGGAGCTAAGTAAGGTTATTATGTCATTTTCGAGGAAAATAAGCTAAGTATAGGTAACTTTGGAGCTAAACTCAAGTTATTATGCCATTTTTTACACAAGTGAGCTAATTATGTCATAAATAAACTAGCTAAGTATAGATCATTATTGAGCTATCCTAGGTAGTTATGCCATTTTTTAGCTAACTAAGCATATCAAGTCATTTTGGAGGAAAAATGCTAAGTATAGGTCATTTTATAGCTATCCTAGGTAAAATATGTCATTTTGGAGCTAAGTAAGGTTATTATGTCATTTTTGAGGAAAATAAGCTAATTATAGGTCATTTTGCGCCAGTGCCAGACGGAGAAGGACTGGTCGGGGTTGCGCCAGTGCGAGACGGAGAAGGATCAGTCGATGCTTGTCGGGAGGCATGCTGCACCAAAGATCATTTGGAATGTCTCGTTAGCATGATGCAACTGAAATGTGAATACTAGTAACTAATGACCATTCAAATGAAACTCACCCTGTCCACTATACCAATCTAGGGCATCGACGGAGGGGTCTGACCATTTTTCTCGCACACGCACTGCACATTTTGTTTTCGCGAGTCAGTCATATTAGTTAGTAATGAAACGAACATTACGTGCATGATTTAGCTAATATGCAAGAGAAACTTACCACGAGGAGATCATATAGGGACCTATGAGACGCGTTATTCCGGTTCCTCTCCGCCTCCAACAGACTAGCCGTCCTCTCCTCCAGCTCCCTCTCCCTCTGCGCCGCCTGCCTGTTTGCCTTCGCCAGAAGCTCCTGGGCCCTAGCCTCGATGGCGAGCTCCATTGGCCGTGGACGAGGCCTTGTCTCAGGAAGAGACCTCGTCTAGCGTTTCTTGATCTCCGGGAGACTTCTAGGACAACCACTACAAGAAAAGGACACATCCGTGACATTTTGGGCCGAATGGAATTTTTTTTCTATCATACTTATGACACTTCTATGATGATAATTGTGACAAAACCCAGTATCATCATAGATGTGGTGGGATCCTACTTCTATGACAAAAAATCTTGACAGAAAATGGGCTTTTCGTCCTGGGCGGGCCGGAGACGCAACTGCCATGACATTCTTTGGGCCGTCCATGACGGAAAAAACCGTGGTAGAAGCGAGGGCGAGGAAAATTTTGGGGAGTTCCCAGTTACGATGGGTGGTCGGGGGCCGAGCGATGCGCGTTTCTCTCGTACCATACGCGCGTGGGTGCGAGGCGTTGGGATCTAACTGAACCCGAGCGAGGCATCACCTAACTGAACCCCGAGCAATTGCACTGTAGGCTACGCATTACTGAACCCGAGCGATCGAGCGATTCCTTCGCTATTGCTGCTAACTGAAGCCGATTGATGCTACCTCTGGATGAAAAGTGAGTGTTTGCTGGGGGATTTGGATGAATAGTGAGCGTTGCAACGGGGTTTGGATGAACAGTGAGCGGTGGGGGTGGATGAACAGGACCCCGTGGTGTTGCCTCTGGATGAACAGGACCCCGATTGATCGAGCCGGTTGGGGCTCAGGACGACCCTGTGGAGGGCTGGATGAAAAATAGAAGGTGGAGGGGTGGATGAACAATAGCCTGTGGAGGGGTGGTTGAACAGGAGCCCGTGGAGAGGGGTGGTTGAACAGTAGCCGGTGGAGTAGCACGCGGTGGAGGCTGGATGAACAGGAGCCCGTGGATGAACAGTCGCAGGTGGAGGCTGGAGGAGGTCGACGGTGGATGAACAGTAGCCCGTGGAGGCTGGAGGAGGTCGACGGTGGAGATGAACAGTATCCCGTGGAGTCCCATTTTACGGTACGCCAGACCCCTCCCGATGAACAGGACCCCCATTTCGACCGTACCGCTCCAACACAAGTCCGTTTCCTCCGTTTTGTGGTACGCCACACCCCTCCCGATCAACAGGACCCCGTTTCGAGTGTAGGAGGTCCAACACAAGTCTGTTTCCTCCGTTTTGCAGTACGCCAAACCCCTCCCGATGAACAGGGTCCTGTTTCGAATGTGGCCGGTCGAACACAAGGCCGTTTCCTCCGTTCTGCGGTACGCCAGGCCTCATTTCCATCGCATGTTCCTTCCAAGCCGGTTGCCTCCCATGCGTTCCGTTGCCTCCCAATGAACACGACGCATTCCATTGCCTCCCGATGAACATGACACATTCCGTTGCCTCCCCATGAACACGAAGACGATGCAGTTAATCCGTTCTGACCCAGCCATGTACACGAGTCATGGCCGTACGTATGTGCGAGTAGGCGTTTGAGACCCCGCCCGTATGTACGTATGCGGCCGTATTTTCTTTCTTGCACCCTGGCTGCTGTACGTACGTGTACATGCTACGTGTGCGCCTCTACTACGACACGTGCATGCCTCTACATCGACCAGTATGTACATACACGTTCGTGACCAAATGACAACGCTACGTACGCTTCGACCAGGTGGGTCCCGATTGTCAGGCACTTCCTTGCGCGCGAAGATGTAGCTGGTGGGTTCCAGCAGTCGGGGGGTGAATCTTTTTTTGCCTGGACACACTTCCTTGCGTGCGAAGATGTAGCTGGTGGGACCCAGTAGTCCGGGGAAAACATTTTTTTCATGAAGTACGGTGGCCCGTCCGATGGGTCCCGGCTGTCAGGTGGAGGAATAATTATTTTGCGCGTAATAAGGAGGCACTTCCTTGCGGTCGCCGTGGACCCAGCTGTCAGCCTCTCCACGTACAGTACTCTTCCGATGGAAGTCGTTCCTTGACCACGTTGACCACGCCGCGTGGAGAGCACCAGGGCGGTGGACGACAGCGAGGCCTAGGAAGGGGACGACACGGAGCCGGGGAAGACGCGACAGTGGAAGCCCGCGCGGAGAGGAGTACGAGGGTTCACTGGTTCGGCTGCGGTGTGAGGCTACTGTTGCCACAGGGCCTGGCCAGCGGTGGGAATAGTAGGGGGCGGTGAGGCCTCCACCGCAACACAGCCGGCCACGGGAGGCAGGAGCATGCGACACGACGGACGCTGCTTTGGGCGGCTAGAGCAAGAAGACCAGAGGTTGAAGACGGACTACGACCGTTGGATGGACATCATACGGTCACTGGAGCTAGAATCATTCATATTGATTAAGCCTTTCGTCCCCGTCATCTTAGTAGGCCCACAAGTCAGCCTCCAATCAAGGTGGGTCCGAGCTAGCAGGGGGAGTATTCATTTTTTTGTGCGTAATAAGGAGGCACTTCCGGTGGGTCCAAGCTAACAGCGGGGGGAACGTTTTTTTGGCGAAATACGATGGCCCGTCCGGTTGGTCCCAGCAGTCAGGGGGGACACGTTCTTTTTGCGAAATACGGTGGCCCGTCCAGTGGGTCCCTGCTGTCAGGTGGAGGAATAATTATTTTCCGCATAATAAGGAGACACTTCCTTGTGGCTGCCGTGGTCCCAGCTGTCAGCCTCTCCATGTACATTACTCTTTCGATGGTAGTTGGTTGTTGACCACATTGACCACGCCGCGCCGAGAGCACCACGACGGTGGACGATGGCGAGGCCTAGGAAGGGGACGACGCGGAGCCGGGGAAGACGCGATAGTGGATGCCCACGCGGAGAGGAGTACGAGGGTTCACTGGTTCGACTGCGGTGTGAGGCTGCCATCGCCGCAGAATAACAGGGGGTGTGGGTGAGTGGAGGGATGGCCTGGCCAGCGGTGGGAGTAGTATGGGGGCGGTGAGGCCTCCGCGGTAGCACAGCCGGCCACGGGAGGCAGGAGCAGGCGGCACAATCGGCGCTGCTTTGGGAGGCTGGAGGAAGAAGACCAGAGGTTGAAGAAGCACTATGGCCGTTGGATGGACATCATACGGTCACTGGAGTATTGACTAAGTTGACAAAGCCCTCGGTCCCTGTCTGTTGGGGAACGCAGAAATTTCAAAATTTTCCTACGCACACACAAGATCATGGTGATGCATAGCAACGAGAGGGGGAGTGTATCTTCATACCCTTGAAGATCTCTAAGCGGAAGCGTTTTCAACGCGGTTGATGTAGTCATATGTCTACACGATCCCACCGATCCAAGTACTGAACGCACGGAACCTCCGAGTTTTGCACACGTTCAGATCGATGATGTCCTCGCCTTCTTGATCCAGCAAGACGGGCAAAGTAGTAGATGAGTTCCGGCAGCACGACGGCGTGGTGATGGTGTTGGTGAAGAACAATCTCCGCAGGGCTTCGCCTAAGCACTACGGAAACTATGACGGAGGATAAACTAGAGGGGACGGGGTTGCCGGCACACGGCTTGGTGTTTCTTGATCTCTCTTTGGTGCTAGCCCTGACCCTCTATTTATATGTTGAGCCTTGGGGTCGAAACTTGGAGTAAAAGCCTCTACAAAGTCGGTTTCACCCGAAAGGCAAGAGTTCTTCTCGGACTCCAGGGCCAGACGCCAGGGTTCCCTGGACTCCGCAAAACTTCCTTTTGTGCTTTCCAAAAACCTTGTGGGCTTTCCCCTTTGGCCCAAATAACGTGTTCTCGTACCCAAACATTTCGGGAAACATCCGGAACCCCTTCCGGTGAATTCCGGAACCCTTCCGAAGACAAAACAACATTATCCCATATATTAAACTTCATCTCCGGACCATTCCGGAGTTCCTCGTCATGTTCGTGATCTCATTCGGGACTCCGAACAACATTCGGTTACCAACATACATAACTCGTATAATCAATAGCGGAACTATGTAGACATGACCGAGACATCTCTCTGGTCAATAACCAATAGCGGAACCTGGATGCCCATATTGGCTCGTACATATTCTACGAAGATCTTTATCGGTCAAACCACATAATAACATACGTTGTTCCCTTTGTCATCGGTATGTTACTTGCCCGAGATTCAATTGTCGGTATCTCAATACCTAGTTCATTCTTGTTACCAGCAAGTCTCTTTACTCGTTACGTAATGCATCATCCCGTAACTAACTCATTAGCTACATTGCTTGCAAGGCTTATAGTGATGTGCATTACCGAGAGGGCCCAGAGATACCTCTCCGACAATCGGAGTGACAAAACCTAATCTCGAAATACACCAACTCAACATGTACCTTTGGAGACACCTGTAGAGCTCCTTTATAATCACCCAGTTGCGTTGTGACGTTTGGTAGCACACAAAGTGTTCCTCCGGTAAACGGGAGTTGCATAATCTCATAGTTGTAGGAACATGTATAAGTCATGAAGAAAGCAATAGCAACATACTAAACGATCAAGTGCTAAGCTAATGGAATGGGTCAAGTCAATCACATCATTCTCCTAATGATGTGATCCCGTTAATCAAATGACAACACATGTCTATGGCTAGGAAACTTAACCATCTTTGATTTAATGAGCTAGTCAAGTAGAGGCATACTAGTGACACTTTGTTTGTCTATGTATTCACACATGTACTAATTTTCTGGTTAATACAATTCTAGCATGAATAATAAACATTTATCATGAAATAAGGAAATAAATAATAACTCTATTATTGCCTTTAGGGCATATTTCCTTCAGTCTCCCACTTGCACTAGAGTCAATAATCTAGTTCACATCACCATGTGATTTAACACCAACATTCACATCTATATGTGATTAACACCCATAGTTCACATCGTCATGTGACCAACACCCAAAGGGTTTACTAGAGTCAATAATCTAGTTCACATTGCTATGTGATTAACACCCAAAGAGTACTAAGGTGTGATCATGTTTTGCTCGTGAGAGAAATTTAGTCAACGGGTCTGTCACATTTAGAGCCGTATGTATTTTGCAAATATTCTATGTCTACAATGCTCTGCACGGAGCTACTCTAGCTAATTTCTCCCACTATCAATATGTATCCAGATTGAGACTTAGAGTCATCTGAATTGGTGTAAAATCTTGCACCGATATAACTCTTTACGACGGGCTCTTTTATCACCTCCATAATCGAGAAATATTTCCTTAGTCCTCACTAAGGATTTTCTTGACCGCTGTCCAGTGATCTACTCTTAGATCAAAATTGTACTCCCTTGCCAAACTCAGAGCAAGGTATACAATAGGTCTGGTACACAGCATAGCATACTTTATAGAACCTATGACTGAGGCATAGGGAATGACTTTTCATTCTCTTTCTATTTTCTGCCGTGGTCGGGATTTGAGTCTTACTCAATTTCATACCTTTGCAACACAGGCAAGAACTCTTTCTTTGACTGTTCCATTTTGAACTACTTCAAAATCTTGTCAAGGAATTTACTCATTGAAAATCTTATCAAGCATCTTGATCTATCTCAATAGATCTTGATGCTCAATATGTAAGTAGCTTTACTGAGGTCTTTCTTTTAAAGAACTCCTTTCAAACACTTCTTTATGCTTTCTAGAAAAATTCTACATCATTTCTGATCAACAATATGTCACTTACATATACTTATCAGAAAGGTTGTAGTGCTCCCACTCACTTTATTGTTAATACAGGCTTCACTGCAAGTCCGTATAAAGCTATATGCTTTGATCAACTTATCAAAGCGTGTATTCCAACTCCGACATGCTTGCACTAGTCCATAGATGGATCGCTGGAGCTTGCACATTTTGTTAGCACCTTTAGGATTGACAAAACCTTCGGGTTGCATCATATACAACTCTTCTCTAAGAAAACTATTAAGGAATGCAGTTTTGACATCCATTTGCCAGATTTCATAAAACGTGGCAATTGCTAACATGATTCAGACAGACTTAAGCATCGATACGTGTGAGAAAATCTCATCGTATTCAACACCTTGAACTTTGTTGAAAAACTTTTGCGACAAGTCGAGCTTTGTAGATAGTAACACTACTATCAGCGTATGTCTTCCTCTTGAAGATCCATTTATTTTCTATGGCTTGCCGATCATCGGGCAAGTCCACCAAAGTCCATACTTTGTTCTCATATATGGATCCTATCTCAGATTTCATGGCCTTCAAGCCATTTCGCGGAATCTGGGCTCATCATCGCTTCCTCATAGTTCGTAGGTTCATCATGGTATAGGAACATGACTTCCAGAACAGGATTACCGTACCACTTTGGTGCGGATCTTACTCTGGAAGACCTACGAGGTTCGGTAGTAACTTGATCTGAAGCTTCATGATCATCATCATTAGTTCCTCACTAATTGGTGTAGGAATCACAGGAACTGATTTCTGTGATGAACTAGTTTCCAATAAGGGAGCAGGTACAGTTACCTCATAAAGTTCTACTTTCCTTCCAGTCACTTCTTTCGAGAGAATCTCCTTCTCTAGAAAGGATCCATTCTTAGAAACGAATATTTTGCCTTCGGATATGTGATTAGAAGGTGTACCCAACAGTCTGCTTTGGGTATCTTATGAAGACGCATTTCTCCGATTTAGGTTCGAGCTTATCAGGTTGAAACTTTTTCACATAAGCATCGCAACTCCAAACTTTAAGAAACGACAACTTTGGTTTCTTGCCAAACCATAGTTAATATGGCGTCGTCTCAACGGATTTTGATGGTGCCCTATTTAAAGTGAATGCAGCTGTCTCTAATGCATAACCCCAAAACAATTTTGGTAAATCAGTAAGATACATCATAGATCGCACCATATTCAATAAAGTGTTGTTATGTCGTTCGGACACACCATAACGTTGTGGTGTTCCAGGTGGCGTGAGCTGTGAAACTATTCCACATTTTTATATGAAGGCCAAACTCATAACTCAAATATTCTCCTCCACGATCAGATCATAGAAACTGTATTTTGTTGTTACGATGATTCTCCACTTCACTCTGAAATTCTTTGAACTTTTCAAATATTTCAGAACTGTGTTTCATTAAGTAGATATACCCATATCTGCTCCAATCATCTGTGAAGGTCAGAAAATAACGATACTCACCACGAGCATCAACACTCATTGGATCACATACATCAGTATGTATTATTTCCATTAAGTTCGTAGCTCGTTCCATTGTTCTGGAGAATGGAGTTTTAGTCATCTTGCCCATAAGGCACGGTTCGCAAGCATCAAATGATTCATAATCAAGTGATTCCAAAAGTCCATCTTAATGCAGTTTCTTCATGCGCTTTACACTGATATGACCCAAACGGCAGTGCCATGAATAAGTTGCACTATCATTATCAACTTTGCATCTTTTGGCATCAATATTATGAATATGTGTATCACTACAATCGAGATCCAACAAACTATTTTTATTGGGTGTATGACCATCGAAGGTTTTATTCATGTAAACAGAACAACAATTATTCTATGATTTTAAATGAATAAATGTATTGCAATAAACATGATCAAATCATATTCATGCTCAACACAAACGCCAAATAACATTTATTTAGGTTTAACACTAATCCCGAAAGTATAGGGAGTGTGCGATGATGATCATATCAATCTAGGAACCACTTCCAACAATCATCGTCACTTCCCCTCAACTAGTCTCTATTTATTCTGTAACTCCTGTTTCGAGTTACTAATCTTAGCACCCGAACAAGTATCAAATATTAAGGTGCTACTATAAACACTAGTAAGGCACACATCAATAACCTGTATATCAAATATACCCTTTGTTCACTTTGCCATCCTTCTTATCCACCAAATATTCAGGGCATTTCCGCTTCCAGTGATCATTTCCTTTGCAATAGAAGCACTCAGTTTCAGGCTTTCGTCCAGCTTTGGGCTTCTTCATGGGAGTGACAACTTGCTTGTCATTCTACTTGAAGTTCCCTTTCTTTCCCTTTGCCCTTTTCTTGAAACTAGTGTTCTTGTCAATCATCAACACTTGATGCTCTTTATTGATTTCTACCCTCGTCGATTTCAACATCACAAATAGCTCGGGAATCGTTTTCGTCATCCCTTGCATATTATAGTTCATCACGAGGTTCTAGCAACTTGGTGATGGTGACTAGAGAACCCTATCAATCACTATCTTATCTAGAAGATTAACTCCCACTTGATTCAAGCGATTGTAGTACCCAGACAATCTGAGCACATGCTCACTGCTTCAGCTATTCTCCTCCATCTTTTAGCTATAGAACTTGTTGGAGACTTCATATCTCTCAACTCGAGTATTTGCTTGAAATATTAACTTCAACTCCTGGAACATCTCATATGGCCCATGACGTACAAAATGTCTTTGAAGTCCCGATTCTAAGCTGTTAAGCATGGTGCACTAAACTATCAAGTAGTCATCATATTGAGCTAGCCAAACGTTCACAACGTCTGCATCTGCTCCTGCAATAGGTCCTTCACCTAGCGGTGCATCAAGGACATAATTCTTCTGTGCAGCAACGAGGACAATCCTCAGATCACGGATCCAATCCACATCATTGCTACTAACATCTTTCAACACAGTTTTCTCTAGGAACATATCAAAATAAACATATGAAAGCAACAACGCGAGCTATTGTTCTACAACATAATTTGCAAAATACTACCAGGACTAAGTTCATGATAAATTGAAGTTCAATTAATCATACACTACTGGAATCAGGGATTTTGCCGTCTGCCAGATCTTTGCCGTCTGCTTGCGGACGGCAAAGAAGGTCTCTGCCATCAGCTACCAAACAACAGACGGCAAAGAACTGGCAGACGGCAAAGAAGGTCTTTGCCATCTGTCATTTCTTTGCCGTCAGCTGGCAGCTGGCAAAGAATCTTTGCCATCTGTTAGCGGACGGCAAAGAGGTGCCACCGGATGCCTGTATACTGCAACGGTCCACCCCCACTCTTTGCCGTCTGCTCGCGGACGGCAAAGATTCTTTGCCATCTACTGGCGGACGGCAAAGAGGGGGCTACCTTTTTTGCGGTAAAAAAAACCGTTGCCCCACCTCCTCTATCTCTATCCCCTCTCTCTTCGCCCCTATCTCTCTGCCCCACCCCTCTCTCTCTCTCCCGCTCGTATCTCCCTCTCCCTCCCGCGAGAAGCTATGCCGGCCGATTCCGGCAGGATTCGACGACGCCCGCCCCACAGCCAAGAGCCTCCCGATCCCACCTTCCTCGACCCCGTGCCACTGCACCCCCTCGCCTCCTCCCACCGGTGCGTGCTTCCACCTAACCGGACCCCAGGAGCCCCGCCGCCTCGTGCTGCCGCCTGTGCCGCATCGCATGCCACCACCTCCCCACAAGCTTGCCGCCCCGCCGCGGAAGCCTCGTCGCCGGTCGGCCCGACCTCAAGATCCGCATCCATCATGTGAGCTGAGCACCGAGCTCCTCTGCGTCCCGCCCGCCATGGGAGATCTGAGGCCAGCGGGGAGGCGGGGATGGGGCGCTGGTGGGCCTCGGGGATCTGCGTGGTGGCGCTGCTCTGGCTCGCCGCGGCCGCAACCGGAGATCCCGATCCCGACGAGCTCGAGCGCGCATGAGTCCCGCTCCTCCGCCCTATTTTTTCCATGCTTGCTTGCTTGCTCTATCTGTGGCTCAGTACTGTCGATTGCTGGATGTGCACTTAGGTTCGGTCGCCGTGAGGATCCTCCGGTGGTGCTGGATGTGCCGTGGCGCGGTGGTGCCCCTGGGTGGCGCCTCCGTGCTGCGGTGCCCCTGGTTGGCGCCTTCGTGCCCGTGCTCTCGCCGCCGCTGCCGTTGTGGTGCTCTATGGCAAGCTCCGACTTGTTGTGGTGGTGTTGGTTGTGATGCTGGTCACACCATAATGATGGTGTGGCTGCATCCTGCTTCGGCTACAATTCCTCTTGGTGAGCTTGTCCTTGCTCCCCTCCTGATCTCTCTAACGCATAGCTATAGCATTTGATCTTGTTGGATGTGAGGCTCTATTAGCTGTGGTTAGCTGCTGTAGATGAGCATCAACTTGTATTGGAGCTCTCTATGATGGATTCTTGCTGTGTCAGGGTTTTGGTCAGTGACCATCTATGTGTATTTGTGAAGTATATATACTCCTGTACTGCTCTGTTCTGTGTATCTGATCCTGGAGTTGTTACTTTGGTCAGTAACTTTACTCATGAACAGATACTCACTTGTTCATAGTTATTTTACTTCTAATACTAATATGAACAGATACCACTTGGTTTGGCTATTCCTATTTGTCTCTTTCTAATAGCCTATGAACAGATGCTATACTTGGTTTTGGCTGTTACTTTCCTAGTCTTCTACTGATAAGATAGATACTACATCTGATTTGGGCAGTGATGCTGGTCTGAGCCCCCCTCTCTTAGGCTTAATTTACATGTGGCTATCCCTGTGTTGTGATGAACTAGCCTTGGCACTTCCAGGCTGTCTGAGCACATAATCCCTCAAGTATACCTTGAGGTCTTCTGTACCTCTCCTTAATGGTTACCTCTTCTAAGCTGCTTGTGGCTGGATGTGTTGGGACTTGGTCTGGTTGGCTGGTTGTGATGTATATCTCCTCCTGGAGCTTTATTTTTGGCGTTGCACAGTGACATGTACCTATTGTCACTAGACAAAACTGACTGTGGTGATGAAGTCTAATCTCTGGCTTTAATCACTAGTTTTTAGTTGGCTTAATTCCTGGAGCTAGTACTGATAGTGGTCTTTGTGTTGGCATTTAACTAACTGCTAATTGTGGTGGCTTCTTGATTGGGTCCTTGGCTGGTTCTCTCCTTTGGCTCTTTGGTATTGGTTTACTTTATTTGGCTTTCTAATTAAGATCACTTTGAAAATCAGGATCTTAACTAAGATTATCTTGATCTCAAGTACTGGTTCCTACAGCATTGCATTTCACCAAGTGAAATGCTACATTTCTACTCCTAACCCATTCTCTCTTTCTTAGTGTTTTTGTTATGTAGGTTGGAAGAAAACAAGAAGATCCAGAGAAGATCTTAGTAATAAGATAGTTTTTACGAAAATAGATATTTAGTTTTAGATCATTCCTTGTAATATTTGTTGGATATGTGTTGGATATATATGTGTTCATGAGTATTGGTAATATGTGTTGGATATGCTATATTGGTCATATATATATATATATATATATATGTGTGTGTGTGTGTGTGTGTGTGTGTGTGTGTGTGTTTGATTTTCTATGAAAATGAATTGATATAAGAAGAAACCGAATTAATGCCTATTTGGTCTCTTTGCCATCTGCCAGCAGATGGCAAAGAGCCTGCAGTCTTTGTCGCCTGCCAGCAGATGGCAAAGAGCCATGCCCTTTGTCGTCAGCCACTGATGGCAAAGGGCCCTTTGCCGTCCCCTTTTGCCGTCCGTGGCGGACGGCAAAGACCTTTGCCGTCCGCCATTCATGCCTTTGCCGTCCGTCTTGGCGTACGGCAAAGTAGCTGATTCTTGTAGTGATATTACTAAAGAACTCCCACTTAGACAGACATCTCTCTAGTCATCTAAGTGATCACGTGATCCAAATCAACTAAACCATGTCCGATCATCACGTGAGATGGGGTAGTTTTCAATGGTGAACATCACTATGTTGATCATATCTACTATATGATTCACGTTCGACCTTTCGGTCTCCGTGTTCCGAGGCCATATATGTATATGCTAGGCTTGTTAAGTTTAACCTAAGTATTCCGCGTGTGCAACTGTTTTGCACCCATTGTATTTGAACGTAGAGCCTATCACACCCGATCATCACGTGGTGTCTCAGCACGAAGAACTTTCGCGACGGTGCATACTCAGGGAGAACACTTATACCTTGAAATTTAGTGAGAGATCATCTGATAATGCTACCGTCAATCAAAGCAAAATAAGATGCAAAAAGGATAAACATCACATGCAATCAATTTTAGTGATATGATATGGCCATCATCATCTTGTGCTTGTGATCACCATCTCCGAAGCACCGTCATGATCACCATCTTCACCGGCGCGACACCTTGATCTTCATTGTAGCATCGTTGTTGTTTCGCCACCTATTGCTTCTATGACTATCGCTACCGCTTAGTGATAAAGTAAAGCAATTACAGGGCGCTTGCATTTCATACAATAAAGCGACAACCATATGGCTCCTGCCAGTTGCCGATAACTCGGTTACAAAACATGATCATCTCATACAATAAAATATAGCATCATGTCCTGACCATATCACATCACAACATGCCCTGCAAAAACAAGTTAGTCGTCCTCTACTTTGTTGTTGCAAATTTTACGTGGCTGCTACGGGCTGAGCAAGAACCGTTCTTACCTACGCATCAAACCCACAATGATAGTTTGTCAAGTTAGTGTTGTTTTAACCTTCTCAAGGACCGGGCGTAGCCACACTCGGTTCAACTAAAGTTGGAGAAACTGACACCCGCCAGCCACCTGTGTGCAAAGCACGTCGGTAGAACCAGTCTCGCGTAAGCGTACGCGTAATGTTGGTCCGGGCCGCTTCATCCAACAATACCGCTGAACCAAAGTATGACATGCTGGTAAGGAGTATGACTTGTACCGCCCACAACTCACTTGTGTTCTACGCGTGCATATAACATCTACGCATAAAACCTGGCTCTGATGCCATTGTTGGGGAACGTAGTATTTTCAAAAAAAATCCTACGCACACGCAAGATCATGGTGATGCATAGCAACGAGAGGGGGAGTGTATCTTCATACCCTTGAAGATTGCTAGGAGGAAGCATTTATCAACGCGGTTGATGTAGTCGTACGTCTTCATGATCCGACCGATCCAAGTACCGAACGCACGGCACCTCCGAGATCTGCACATGTTCAGCTCGATGATGTCCTCGCCTTCTCGACCCAGCAAGATGGGCGAAGTAGTAGATGAGTTCCGGCAGCACGACGGCGTGGTGACGGTGTTGGTGAAGAACAATCTCTGTAGGGCTTCGCCTAAGCACTACGGAAACTATGACGGAGGATAAACTAGAGGGAACGCGGTTGCTGGCACATGGCTTGGTGTTTCTTGATCTCTCTTTGGTGCTAATCCTGCCCCTCTATTTATATGTTGAGCCTTGGGGTCGTAACTTGGAGTAAAAGCCTCCACAAAGTCGGTTTCACCCGAAAGGCAAGAGTCCTTCTCGGACTCCAGGGCCAGACGCCAGGGTTCCCGACGTCTGGACCCAGACGCCAGGGACCCTGGCGTCTGGCCCCCGGACTCCGCAAAACTTCCTTTTGCGCTTTGCAAAAACCTTGTGGGCTTTCCCCTTTGGCCCAAATAACGTGTTCTCGTACCCAAACATTTCGGGAAACATCCGGAACCCCTTCCGATGAATTCCGGAACCCTTTCGGAGACCAAACAACATTATCCCATATATTAAACTTCATCTCCGGACCATTCCAGAGTTCCTCATCATGTTTGTGATCTCATTCGGGACTCCGAACAACATTCGGTTACCAACATACATAACTCATATAATACTATATCGTCAACGAACGTTAAGCGTGCGGACCCTACGGGTTCGAGAACTATGTAGACATGACCGAGACATCTCTCTGGTCAATAACCAATAGCGGAACCTGGATGCCCATATTGGCTCCTACATATTCTACGGAGATCTTTATTGGTCAAACCGCATAACAACATACGTTGTTCCCTTTGTCATCGGTATGTTACTTGCCCGAGATTCGATTGTCGGTATCTCAATACCTAGTTCAATCTTGTTACCGGCAAGTCTCTTTACTCGTTACGTAATGCATCATCCCGTAACTAACTCATTAGCTACATTGCTTGCAAGGCTTATAGTGATGTGCATTACCGAGAGGGCCCAGAGATACCTCTCCGACAATCGGAGTGACAAAACCTAATGTCGAAATACGCCAACTCAACATGTACCTTTGGAGACACCTGTAGAGCTCCTTTATAGTCACCCAGTTACGTTGTGATGTTTGGTAGCACACAAAGTGTTCCTGATCCGGTATACGGGAGTTGCATAATCTCATAGTTGTAGGAACATGAATAAGTCATGAAGAAAGCTATAGCAACATACTAAACGATCAAGTGCTAAGCTAACAGAATGGGTCAAGTCAATCACATCATTCTCCTAATGATGTGATCCCGTAAATCAAATGACAACACATGTCTATGGCTAGGAAACTTAACCATCTTTGATTCAACGAGCTAGTCAAGTAGAGGCATACTAGTGACACTATGTTTGTCTATGTATTCACACATGTACTAAGTTTCCGGTTAATACAATTCTAGCATGAATAATAAACATTTATCATGAAATAAGGAAATAAATAATAACTTTATTATTGCCTCTAGGGCATATTTCCTTCACCGTCAACTTAGTAGGCCCACAAGTCAGCCACCCACTATGGTGGGTCCTAGCTAGCAGGGGGTATTCATTTTTGTGTGTGTAATAAGGAGGCACTTCCTTGCGTGCAAAGATATAGCTGGTGCGTCCGACGTGTCAGCGGGGGAACATTTTTTTCACGAAATACTGAGGCCCTTCCCGTGGGTCCTAGCTGTCAGGTGGAGGAATCATTATTTTGCGCGTAATAAGGAGGCATTTCCTTGCGTGCGGCCGTGGACCCAGCTGTCAGCCTCTTCACGTACAATCAACTTCCAATGGATGTCATTCATTGACCACGTTGACCAGGCCGCGCCGAGAGCACCAGGGCGATGGACGGCGGCGAGGCCTAGGAAGGGAACGACACGGAACCAGGGAAGACTCGATAGTTGTTTCCCATGCGGAGGAGTACGAGGGTTTACTGGTTCGTCTGCCGTCCCCGGAGAATAACAGCAGGTGTGGGTAAGTAGAGGGATGGCTAGGCCAGCAATGGGAGTACGGTGGGGCGGTGAGGCCTGCATGGCAGCATAGCCGGCCGCGGGAGGAGGGAGCAGGTAGTCCCGTCAGCGCTTGTTTGAGCGGCTGGGGCAGGAAGAGCAGAGATTGAAGAAGCACGACAGCCGTTGGATGGACATCCAACAGTCACTGCTCTCGTGTGTTGCGTGTGCATCAACCTTTTTTTTAGGAAAGCATACGCGTCAACCTATAGTAGGCACACAAGTCAGCCTCAAATCTGTGGAAAACATCATACAACCCATCTGCCATTATTTCTAATAATGTACAACCCATTTGCTAATTCTTAAGAATTTTTTTGGAGCCCATCTTTTTTTGTTAGCATTACACCCCATATTGTGGCCACGGTTAAAAAATATATGAAATTTTGCATATTTCGGTGCGGTGAACTGTTTTTAATCCCGAAATATCAATTCACATTCAAACTATTTTGAAAAATAATTTATATAAATACAAAATCCAAATAATTGTCCATGTATAAAAATCAATGGAATTTAAAATCTTGTAATTAAAAATATTGAAACTAATTCCCTATTTGATGTGTTTTAAAAATGTACAGCCCATTTCTGGGCAAACCGAATGAAACTATCCTCGTCTTGAAAGATTTGCAGCCCAACAGGGCTGATAAAGCAAGTAGGCCTCGTTTGGGTATTTCTTTAAAAAAGTAGAACTAGGCAAGCCATTTTCAGCAAGAAAAAAACACAACTGGGCTCATGATGTGGTAAACATAAATAAAACCCTGGCTAGACGGGCCATAGCCCCCACACAACCCCATTGTTACCCTGACCCGTCGCTAAAACTAGTATAAATAATAACTGCTTGTTCCTCAAAAAAAACTGCGCGACCTGCTGGGTCCCTGGTGGTAGCCGCTCGTAGTGTAATTCTCTTGTTTATTGACTACGTTGACAATGGCGTGAGCCCCAGATGTCCAACCATTAGGAGGAACCATATTTTTGGGCTTGTAATATAGAGGCACTTAGTACGAGGGTTGACTGGTTTGGGTGCGGGTGCGCGTTGGGGCTGACGTCGCCGAAGAATAACAGGACGTGTGGGGGAATAGAGGGAGGGACTGGCCAACGTTGGAGGGTACATACGGTAGGGCGGCGGAGGCACAGCCAGCCATGGGAGGCGGGAGTAGGCGGAGCCGACGGGGTGGTTTGGTTTGGGCGGCTGGAGGAAGAAGAAGATAAGAGATAGAAGATACACGACAGATGTTGGATGTCAATCCAACGGTTGGTAGGCAGAATCATTTGTTGACTGGCTAGTAAGTCGACACCACCTTGGATAGGCTATTTCCTCGCGGGTCCCAAATCTCAGAATCCAAATATGTCACGGTCATGCAGACTTTCCTATGAAAATTTACAGCCCATTTGATGTGCTAGTTCAGAATAAGTTTGTGGGTGCTGGTGGGGGCTAACCACTTGGCTTCTGTAATGCACCTTGAGCTCAAGCAGCCGCCGAGAGTGATGTTATTTCCCTTGGTTGGGATTTGTTACAATATTTCACTCTAAATTAAACGAATGGCAAGCCATTTGCCTTGTTTCAAAGAAAATATGACAGTCACAGCCGAGTTGAAAACGGCAAGAACATCTAACTCCAGCTTACAAACTGTACAAAAGCATGAGGGTTAATTGTTCATCGGGTTTACAAAAAAACCCAGGTTGAAAAGGGCAACAACATCTAACTCCAGCACTGTTTTTGGCAATCACAGTCAAATGGACCGGTCAGGTCCATAGAATGAACATCATGGGTCGTAAAATTTACTGGATTATGACCACAATATGTTGTAAATAGAAGCCCCACACGTTCAGAAGCTCTTTTGCCCACCTGAAACACCTTTTTTGCTCTTCGACATACCCATCCGTCAAAACCATGCTGCTGATAAACTTAAGCCTGATGGACAATAGTAACCTCGCATTCGCAGGAAGAATGTGACAAATCTAGTGTTTGCATGGTTGGCTACATATCGTTCTAGCGTTATTGTATTCAATCGAATCTCATGAGAAGTGAGAAAATCCCGATGCTTACGTATCTGCGGATTGGTTATAACTTTCTTACCCCGTCCTGTTGCCTAAATAGACATGAAGATTGAAAACAGTTAAGGTCTAAAAAAAGAGTGTCGAAAGAGCAACAACTGAACGGTTAATTCTAGTACAGTATATGTGGGTTTCCAATGTGCGTGAAATTATCACCTTTATATACAACTTCTCAAGAAATGGAAAGCATTGTAGCAAGCCAATAATCTTGTTGAGATCAAAACTATGCATTTGGATATATAAGATCTTGACAGAATCCAACACCATTGATAGGCCATCCATGGAGAAACTCTTCATTGAGAATTGAACATAATATTAGTACAAAATGTGGTACTCCAAGATGATAATAACTTATGCGCAGAAATTTAAAATGCAGCTTATGGTTACAAGTGTAGATTATAATATAAAGTACCTGAAGAATTGTGGAGCCAAACACCATATTGAAATGAGTGTAGAGATCATGTATTACACCCAAGGTCTCTAGTTTAGGTGCAGAGAGGACGGTTGTTTGCAACGGTGAATAACTAGAAACAAGGATCAACCTTTGAAGTGAAGGGGCATCTTGGATGATGAGCTGCTTTCCGTCAAAAGAAATTCCAATTCTTACAAGGTTAGGCGACTTTATTTGGAGACAACCAATTCTAACTGTGAAAACAAGCACCAGGCACTCCAGGGCAGGGCAACTGGAGTGGATGATGTTGTGCAATGAGGCCTCCGATATACGAACCCGCACAAGTGAAAGTTTCTTGAGAAATGGGAATCGAAGGTTTAGTACCAGATTGTCTGGTAGGTAGCACAGCGCAAAGGTGGCGGTGTGGAGAGAGGAGGAAAACCGCGAGATGGACATTGGGGCTGAGGGCACAAGTACATGGCGTTCGGTATGTGGTATGTGATTTCTAGGGGAATAGTAGAACTCAAGCAGTTGTAGTTTTGTGAATTCAGGGGATTTCAGCCAGGCGTCCACCATGCAGGGCATGGTATGCTTGCTCAGGTAGCATGACGGGATGCAGAGGCTTTGAACGGAGCCCTGGTGGGAGGAGATGATGGCTCTGGAGATTTCAAAATCATGGAAGAGAGATAGCTGATGATAGTCGAGATTAAGGGGCACGGTGCGCCATAGAGGGCGCCACCGAATTGAGAGGACTTGGCTGCGGCAGCAATCCTTGGTGGGGAGAAGCGAGATGATCTCCCCAAGGACGGTGTCCGAGAGATCGTTGATGCGGTCCACCCAAGATTCTACGGGTTCCTAGGATCCGGTGGGGGCAGGGTCACCGCTTCCCCCACGCTACCGGGTGCGAGATCTACAATAGGCGTCGCCGCTGGCGGGAGCCTCATCTTCTTGGCGCTGGGGTCAGCCGACTCCATTTTCCTCGAGGGCGTCGCGTTGCACTCACGGATTTGAGCAGAGTAACAAATGACGAGCCTCGTTGTAGTGCGAGTGAAGAAGAAGGGGAGCTAGGGTTTTTCTATAGTAGTGAGGAAGAAGGGGAGCTGGGGTTTTCTGTAGGAGTAAGGTCACGATTTGTGGGTACGAGTGGAGCGAGCCGACGTGAGGTGGGTGGGAGTGAGGAGGAAGAAGAGCACCTAGGTTTTTTGGGGGGGCGGTGTGCTGGGTGTGGGTAGCGCCTCTCATTTAGTAAATATATGGGCTTTTGAATTGATTTTACTATTTACTAGGGTGGATAGGTTGTTTTGTCTTGGGCCCAGAGAAACAATTACTACTAGTACAGTGAGACACTCTACAACTACCCACAAAAACAATTACTACTACACTACTGGAATCAGCTACTTTGCCATCTGCCAGCTCTTTGCCGTCTGCTAGCAGACGGCAAAGAAACTCTTTGCCATCAGCTACCCAAAAGCAGACGACAAAGAACAGGCTGATGGCAAAGAAAGCCTTTGCCATCAGCCTGTTCTTTGTCGTCTGCTAGCGGACGACAAAGATTCTTTGTCGTCAGATAGCGGACGGCAAAGAGGGAGGGGGCCCCACTGAGGAGCTGGTTAAAAAATACTTAACGACCCCCCTCTTTGCCGTCCGCTAGCGGACGGCAAAGAGCACATTAGCGGACGACAAAGATTAAACATATCTAACAGCGCGCCCCCTACCCGTCCCTCTCTCTCTGTTTCTCTCCCTGCTACCACACGCGCACCGCCGCCCCCACCACTCGCCACCGCCCGGTCGCACCACCGCCCTGCCGCCCCACCGTCCCCTCTCCCGTCGCCCCACCACCCCTCCTGCCCCGTCGCCCCCGCCTTTGCGCCCCAGGCCCCCGCCGCCCCGGTCCCCCCGCGCCCCACCGCCCCGGGCCCGGCGCCGCCGCCCCAGGATGCCCCCCTCTACCGCCCCCCCACCTTGTCGCCACTGCCGCCCGGCGCCGTCGCCCCACCGGCCCCCCGCCCCGTCGCCCCCGCCGCCCTGCCGTCTCGGCGCCGCCGTGCCCCGGCCCCCCGCCCCCCCCCCCCCACCGCGCCCCACCGCCCTGAGCCCGGCGCCGCCG
Source organism: Triticum aestivum (assembly GCF_018294505.1). NCBI lineage: Eukaryota > Viridiplantae > Streptophyta > Magnoliopsida > Poales > Poaceae > Triticum > Triticum aestivum. Next base: position 66,020,328 of record NC_057798.1, read on the forward strand.
CCCCAGGCCACCCTGCCCCCCTCCTCCACCGGCCACCTCCTCCACCGGCCCAGGTGAGCTCTACCTCTCCTTTGTTTTTCCTCTTTTTTCTGTTTTGTTAATTTAGGTTTATGTTTAGTTTAGATTTAGTTTTAGTTTTAGGTTTAGGTTTAGTTTTAGTTTTAGGTTTAGTTTTAGTTTATTTTTAGGTTTAGATTTAGTTTTTCCTTTTTTCTGTTTTTTTAGTTTTAGGTTTATGTTTAGATTAGATTTAGGTTTAGTTTTAGGTTTAGTTCAGTTTTAGGAAAGAAAAAGAAGAAGAAGAAAAAAACAGGAGAGGAGGAGAAGAAGAAGAGGAAAAAGGAAAGGAAGAAGAAGAAGAGGAGGAGGAGAAGAAAAAAGAAGAAGAGGAAGAAGAAGAAGAAGAAAAAAGAGGAGAGGAGGAGAAGAAGAGGAAAAATTAAAGGAGGAAGAAGAAGAAGGAAAAAAGGAAGAAAAGGAAGAAAAGGAAGAAGAGGAAGAAGAAGAAAAGGAAAAAAGAGGGAAAAAACCCGACCCGACACGGCACCCCGACCCTGACCCGGCACCCCGACACGACACCCCGACCCCGAGACCCCGACCCCGACACCCTGACCCCGACCCCGACACCAACACCCCGACCCTGAGCCTGACCCGACACCCCGACCCCGACACCGACATGGCACCCCGACCCCGACCCGGCACCCCGACCCACACCCCGACCCTGACCCCGACCCCGACAACCCGACCCCGACCCCGACCCCGACACCCCGACCCCGAGCCTGACCCGACACCCCGACCCCGACACCGACACGGCACCCCGAACCCGACCCGGCACCCCGACCCGACACCCAGACCCCGAGACCCCGACCCCGACCCCGACACGGCACCCCGACACCGACACGACACCCCGACCCCTGACACCTCCTGAAAAGGTGTTCTTTGGCCTTCCAGAGGCCGACGGGGTCATATATTTGTGAATTATTAGTTAGGTCATATATTTTTCAATTTTGTTATGAAAAACATCATATATAATTGTGTTGATCGGGTTGTTTTAAATGTGCAGTTGTTTATGTTGTACTTGATGATGATACACTTAAGTGATATACATATTATTATTCATGTCGGTACTTTTTTTTATGTTATACTAATTTCGTTTATTCTTTGTCATGGCAGGTGTTGAAAGATGGTGGGTGCTGGTCGGGAGCGCGCCGAGGCCCCTTCTTCATCGGCGCGTAGTGTGAGGTCTTCCATTCCACACGCACCTCTCCGCCGAGCATTGCTGGATAGTATGGCGACACCATCAGGCCCTTCTTCGTCGACCGTGGTGCCCAGCAAGGGATGAGGTAAGAAGAAGAGAGGAGGTGGAGCATGTGGTCGCGGGAGAGGAGGTAGGGTGACTCTTACATCGCCTTCCTCGCCTCCGCCCCCAGTTGTTTCACCCGAGCACGTGACTGCTAGGGTTGACTCGTCTGAGGAGGAGGCTACACGGACTCCGGTCCATGAGCCTCCGGTCCATGGGTCTTCGGCCCAGGAGCCTCGGGTCGACGGGCCTTCGGCCCACGAGAGTTGGGCCCACGAGACCCCGGAGGAGCACACGTGTGGATGGGGTACTTGGTCGGGTCAGCCTGAGGAGCCGAGTGGCCATGCTGATGATGGTGGGGAGCCGAGTGGCCATGCTGATGATGGCGGGGAGCCGACTGATTTTGAGGAGGAGGGGGAGGAGGGGGCAACGTCTACCAGCGTGGTGCTACATGGCTCCCGTCCGTGCCGGCGACCCGCGAGCAGAGGTGGTTGATTTTCCCTGATGGGGAGAGGTAAGTGCATTTAATCTTTTTGTACCTTCTGCATTCATGTTTCTTCAAATAACTAATGTGTTGGCCTTGTCATGCTGCAGGGGTCGGGACCACCATGAAAGTGTCCGCCGGCCCAACTCCGTCCTCGGAGTTCTGATTCGGCAAAACTTTCCGGGGTTTGTCATGTTGCCTGGTGTGGGTCGGCTTCCAGAGGTTGGATTGAGTTGGGAGCACTACTTGGCTGCCCCGGCCCCGCCGGGTGAGATTATCGACGGTGTCTTGTGCAAGACGAGGGCAGACGTGGTGATCAGAAAGTTCTGGGTAAAAATCTTGAACTAGCTAGTTATTAATTGTACTAATCAATATTGTCTCATTTGATTGCAGACATTCTACAGGTGTGAGGAGGGATACGAGGAGGAGGCAGCATATGTTATCGACAAGGAGTGCAAGCGCCTACTTCAGAACTTACGGCATCAGGTTCGGGTACAGGCTGTTCGAGACTACTACGCCGGGCGTGGTATCAAGAAGCCCAAGCAGGAGTGCCGCGATAAGTTCTTGAGTAAGGAGCAGTACATGAAGGTAATTCTTAAGGCCTTGTACTTACTTCCTTCATTTAGTAATTCATAGCCGTAGCGCTCAAGTTTCTATTTGCTAACGTAGGCCCCTCCGAGATGGTGTGCGGATCGGATGGATTGTTGGGAGGTGTTGGTCAATGCGTGGTGCTCAAAACAATGGCGGGCCACCCACAATGATGCCAAGGACAAACGTGCCAAAATGGAAGGTGTGCCACACCACCAAGGCAGCTCCAACTTATTTCAGTACGGGCGGAACTGGGTATGTGGTTTGCTTCATGATTCATGCAATTCATTCATCATGCTAGTTTTAGCCCTTTAATTACTAATTTACTTTGTTTCTCTCTTTCAGGCACGCTATAATAAGGCGGATAAGGTGCCAGAGGTGTACGACCTGTATGCCATGGCCCACACTGTCTCTTATAAGAAAGTCAAGGCATTCTCTGCGTCTGACCTCGATGATCCAAAGAACTTCACCAACATCTCCGCCCACGACAAGCTCGTGCAATATAGAGATCAGGGGAAGGCGAGGAAAGGGGAGGACTTTAACCCGAGCCAGGGTCCCATTGATACAGAGCTGCTGATGATATCTGGTGGCGGGAGGTCCCATGGCTCCATAGCCATGGGAGATGGGCTTATCCATTGTCCTAGCACTCTCTCGGAGATCAAGGCGCGCCAGTCGAGCTCCGCTCCTGAGATAAGGCCTCGTGAACGGCCAGTCCAACTCGCCTTCAAGGTTAGTTATACTTACTCAGCTATCTTTCTCCATTACATTGTGTGCTCTTCCATCAATGATTAAAAATGGTCATGTGAGTGGTGTTGCAGGCTGGTATACAGAGTGAGAGAGATAGAACGGAGAAACTTCTGGTGGAGGCGGCGGAGAGGCAGCGGGAGTTGGAGGAGAGGACGACAAAGATGTTGGAGGAGGAGAGGGCACGGAATGACATGCAGGCAAGGGCCATGTACGAGCTCCTTGTGGTAAGTTTCTTCTGCAGATTACTTGCTAGTCTTAACATTTGAGTCTCATTACTAACTAGTATGACTCTGTTGTGAAAACCAAATGTGCAGTCTGTGTGCGAGAAGTCCGGTCAGACCGCTCCGCCGATGCCAGTGATTGCTCCTGGGAGCACGGTGAGTTTAATTTGAATGGACATTACTTGCTAGTCTTAACATTTGAGTGTCATAATGCTAACGAGACATTGGAAATGATCTTTGGTGCAGCTTAACTCCAGAAACGCATCGCACGATCCTTCTCCAGCTACCGGCATGAGCCAGCCCGCTCCTACACACTAGTAGAAAAAGGGCCTATAATCCCGGTTGGTGAGGGCCTTTAGTCCCGGTTCATGAACCGGGACTAAAGGGTCGGTACTAATGCCCTGACCCTTTAGTCCCGGTTCAATCCAGAACCGGGACAGATGGGCCTCCACGTGGCCTGTCCGGTGAGCCCAGGCAGGAGGGCCTTTGGTCCCGGTTGGTGGCACCAACCGGGACCAATAGGCATCCACGCGTCAGCATTTCTGTGTCTGGGGTTTTTGTTTTTTTTTGAAAAGGGGGGTGTTTGGGGGGTTTTGGGGGGTTAATTTAGGTGTTTCATATATTGTGCTATAGCTAGCTAATTAATAGAGAGAAGTGTCCTCTCTTTTGTCCGTGCTTGGTCGACGCTACGTACCATACATACATATAGAGAGGACTAGCTAGACACGCTAGCTAGCTAGTAAGCAAACAGAAGATCGTCATGAACATATATGCATACAGAGAGAAGTGATATCGATCGACCACCTCTCCTTCTCTGAGAGATTGGTCGAACAACAAGTTCTCGTATATCTATCTGACACTACCGGCTACATATATACAATAATTATCTTTTACAAATATATAATCTCCTAAAATACGGACGCGTGGTCCACATAGTATTCTCCGTCTTCAGCGATCATGTGGTCAAGAAAGAATGCCGCCAATTCCTCTTGAATTGCTCGCATGCGATCTGGTGCTAGGAGTTCATCCTGCATCCGAAACATCTAATTTTTTAAGAAGGGGGTCAATACATATATATATATATGAATGAATGAAACTCAACACAAATGATGGTAATAAAATAAAATTGTGAATATTGTTATTTACGCACATCATATTGTTTGTCGGAGTAGCCCCGCTCATAGGTCGTGTGGCGGATGGACTCACAAATGTAGTATCCACAGAAATCATTCCCTTGTTCCTGCCACAACCACTTTACAAGAAATAGAGGTCAATCAAACTGATAATTAGCAAGCATGCTAAATGGTATTGATGAAACTAGCGCTTGAATCACTAGGAGATGCCTGGAATATGCTACTATATAGTACTTACTTTCGGGTGCCTAAATTGCAGCTTCTTCGGTAGTCCCGGAGCTTTTTTGGTGAATTTTCTCCAAGCCCTGCCATACAAAGAAAACAATTACTTGATATCAGAAATGAACAAAGTTGCTGATATGGTGGATAATGATCGATTTAACTTACTTCTCGAGCATTTTAGTCATGTCCGCATACTCCTTGGGATCTTTTCGCTTGGAGTCTAAGACAGTTACTACTCCCTTCTCAAGCTTAATCTCTAGGAGAATATAGTGGTAGCTGTGCACACATGCATAACTCATCAATATTACATTTCTATAACCTGGACTAATAAGGAAACCGAATATGCCACAAGACAGTAACACTCACTTGAAGTTGTAAGGAAAGAGTATTATATCTTTGTGTTCATTTATTTCCAACGATCGTAGCAAGTTGGCCTCGGTTTCTTGGGCACGATATTGAACCTCAGTTGCATCTATGAGATACGTGTTAATGAACCCAATATCTCCCACTTGTCTTTTCTTCAATTCGGTGATCTTCAATCTGCATAATATAGTGAGGATAATTATAAATACATGCAATGAAAGGGCTGAGTTATATAGAGAGACTTAATGACGGAAGTAGTACTACTTACAGACAGTAGGAGGTGACCGTTGCTTTATCGATGGCCAATTGATTGAAAAACTAATAGAACTCCTCAAATGGAATAGGCAACAGTTCAATTCCAAGGAGGTCATGCTCCTTTTTAACTCTCACATACAAAGTACTCCTCCCCTCAGACTCTTTGCAGGTTTTCATGTACCAATCATGCAATCTTCGCATCATCGTTGATAGAGAACTTTCATCTTTGACGAGAGGCTTCCCGTACTCGTATCTTTGTATCTGCACCTCCAAGATATCATAATGTACATCGTCGGGCAGGTAATCTGCAGGATTGCCATAACCGGGCACCATCCTCGGATCGACGATGTCGCTAGCAGGCACCTTGAGCGGGGGGCACGATTGCTTCGCTTGTTCGCCGAGCTGGGCAATTTGTTTCCCAGCTCGTCATTCTTTCATCCTTTGATCACTTTTAGTACTTCCCGACCTCTCCGCTTCGGCAAATGCCTTTCCAATAATGCGCTCATAGTTGCCTTTCGGCGGAGACTTGGGTGGTTTTGTCAGGGCAGCCAGAGTGCGCTTCGCTTTCACCGGATCTACCTTCTCCTCCGGAGGTGGATGTCTCTTTGCTTTCAACCCTTGAAACCAGTCATCCACTTCGGTCTGCGCGATCTTCGCGTTTTCCTCCTCGCTCCTCTCGTACGGTAACTTCTCTGGAGTCTTCAGAGAAGGACCGAATCTGTATCTCCTCCCGCCTTTGGCTGTACTGCTAGACGCCGGCAGAGTAGACGAAGCGGATGTCTTCTTTCCTTGCTTACGAGGCGGAGGAGAAGGACTGCGACGCGCCGGAGCAGCTGGAGCGGCGGCGGGTCTCTTCCGCCCTTGCTGACGAGGCAGTGAAGGAGGAGGCTGGCTGCTCGGGTGCGCCGGCGCAGGCGGAGAAGGAGGCGGAGTGCCGCCATGCGCCGGAGAAGGAGCCGGCCGAGTTCCCTGATCGTCACTCGCCGGAGGAGGAGGCGGTGGAGGAGGCGGAGTGCCCTGACTCGCCGGAGGAGGAGGAGGAGGCGAAGGCGTCCAGTTCGGAAGGTTGATGAGATCCTTCCGCCATAGGCATGGAGTCTTCAGAGCAGAACCCAGCCGATACTCCCCTTCACCGGTAGGGTGGTCAAGCCGGAGGTCCTCAAATCCCTCCGTTATTTCATCGACCATCACCTTAGCATATCCTTCTGGAATCGGCCGGCAGTGAAAAGTTGAGTCGGGTTTAGTAGGATAAACAGAGCCAACAGCCGCCTTGACCTTCAAATTGCTCCATTGCACCATAAGGTGGCAATTTTCAGCATTCGTGATAGCATCCACGGGATAGCTGGCAGGAGCCGTCAAGGCATGCTCTAGCTGAAGCAGCTCGGTGGAAGCCACGCCGCTTCTCCACTGAGATGGCGGGGTAGCTTCGGGGGAAGCTTCGGCAGGTCGTTTGCTGCGATCTGCTTCTCGTTCCTCTAGCCCCATTACCCTTTCGTGCAGCGCCTGCAGTTGGCTCTGCTCCAGTTTCTTCCTCCTCTCCTGGGTTTTGTAACCCCCTGCGTCCGGAAATCCAGCCTTCCATGAAATGGAGCCTGGCGTGCCTCGTGTCCATCCAGGGTGCTCAGGATTGCCGAGGGCCATTGTGAGCTCGTCCTTCTCCCTGTCTGGAATGAACGTCCCTTGCTGCGCTGCTTCAGTATATTGCTGAAGCCTCTTGACCGGTATGTCCAATTGTTCATCCGTCCATATGCACTTCCCTGTTATAGGGTCCAAGGATCCGCCGGCCCCAAAGAACCAAGTCCGGCAACGTTCTGGCCAGTTCATTGTCTCTGGTTCGATCCCTTTATCAAGCAGATCATTCTCAGCCTTGGCCCACTTAGGCCGGGCTACGAGGTAGCCACCTGACCCCGTGCGATGGTGAAGCTTCTTCTTCTCAGCATTTCTCTTGTTTGTCGCCGACATCTTTTTACTCTTTTACGATGTCTTGTGGGCCACAAATGCGGGCCAGTCATCTCTGATCTTCTCATATTTGTCAATGAATTCTGGTGTCTCATTTTTTTCGACATACCTATTGAGGTCTTTCTTCCAATTCCTGAATAGGTCTGCCATCTTCCTCAGAGCAAAAGACTTGATTAATGGCTCTATAACTGGCTTCTCCGGATCATCCTCCGGCGGTAGGGTGAAATTTGACTTCAGCTCAGTCCAAAGATTATTTTTCTGCATCTCATTGACATAAGACACCTCAGGGTCTTCGTTCTTAGGCTTATACCATTGCTGGATGCTGATCGGGATCTTGTCCCTATCCAGAACCCCGCCCTGAGCAACAAATGCATTTTTTGTCCGGTAGGGTTCAATCGGTTGGCCGTCGCGCGCGATTTGTATGATCTCAAACTTTTCATCCGAGCTCAACTTTTTCTTCGGGCCTCGTCTCTTTACCAAAGTTGTGCTCGATCCGGAGGACTAGAAAAAAGAACAAAGACGAGAGTTAATTAATATGTGTACATACCAAAACAATGAATGCATCAATTAGCTAGTCAGCACAGGCTTAACTAATATATATACCTGGCCGGACTCGGTTTGGTGATCACCGGAGCCGTCCTCACGGTCTACTTCTTCACCCTCTCCTTCTTGCACCGGCATTGGGTCATCGGAGCCATGTAAATCATAGCCAGCTGCTTCTTCACCCTCTCCTTCCAGACCATCGTTGTCGTTGAGAAACATCAACGAGGAGACGGCATCACTTCCTTGTGTGATTATGTCCCTCAACAACGCTTCTTGTGCTTCGTCTCGGGGGGTGTCCATAGTTTCTACAAATATTTATAACATGGCAATTATTATTCAAACATGACAGATATGAATATATTAGTGGCAAACGTAGAACTAGCTAGCTAATCACAATAAGGAATCATATTAGTGGCCTCGACGCTGCTTCTCTAGGGTTTGGGGTGGCCTCGACAACGCTTCAAGGGTTAGGGGGTGGCCTCGAGAACGCTTCAAGCTAGGAGGGGGTAATATCGACCCCCCCACGTGTTGAAGCTATCGGGAGGGAGTCAGCGTTGAATACTTTGACACTGTAGGAACCCTCGACCCTGAAACCTTCGACCCTTGACCCCTTAACGACCCTTGACCCTGAAACCTTCGACCCTTGACCCCTTAAGGACCCTCGACCCTCTACCCTAGTTCCCAACCCTCGACCCCTCGGTGATCCTCGACACCCTCGTTATATCGACAACGAAGCAACATACATATACATGGGAAAATAATGTTATCGGGGAGGGGGTATCGGTACCCCCCCCCCTCGTGCCAAAGTTTCTTCTTTCTCCTCTATTCCTTTCTTTCTTCTTCTCCTCTTCTTTTTCTTCTTATCCCTCGAGAAAGGAAAATAAGGAAAAAGGAAGAAAAGAGGAAGAAGGAAGAAGAAGAAGAAAAAGAAGAAAAAAAAAGAGGAGAAGAAGAAAAGAATAGAGGAGAAGAAGAAAAAATAGAATTTTTTTTCTATTTTTTCTTCTTCTCCTCTATTCCTTTCTTCTTCTCCTCTTCTTTTTCTTCTTTTTTCTTCTTCTTATTTATTTCTCCTCCTCTCCCCTCTTCTTATCCTTTCTTCCTCTTCTTATTTCCTTTTTCCTCTCATTCTTTTTCTTCTTCTTCCTTCTTAAAAATACATGAAGTAGTATTGCTTGTTTTTTTAATAATGTTCAAATAAAAATCTATGAACAGAAAACATATATATACACAGAGAACATATATACATTTTTATAAAAATGCAAAAAACAAAAAAAATCTAAAAAAAAGACATACAAACAGATATACACATATACATATACTCATACATATACACATAATCAGGAAAAAAACATAGCTATATTTGCAAAAAAAAGGGGGAAGAGGGGGGCGGTGCCGGCCCTGACCAAAGCGGCGCGGGGCGAGGCAGAGGCGACGGCGAGGCAGAGGCGACGGCGAGGCAGAGGCGGGGCGGCGACGGCATCGGGGCGCGACGCGGGGCGGCGACGACGTCAGGGCGCGACGCGGGGCGGCGACGGCGTCGGGGCGGCGCGGGGTGGCGCGCGGCGACGGCGTCGGGGTGGCGACGGCGTCGGGGCGGCGCGGGGTGGCGACGGCGTCTGGGCGGCGCGGGACGGCGTCGGAGGCAGGGTGACGACAGCGACGGCGAGGCGCAGAGGGGCAACCTGGCGGCGTCGTCGGGGCGGGATCGAAGAACTGAACAAAAAATTTCACAAGTCTTGCTTATATAGACGGCGCATTGGTACCGGTTCGTAGCACCAACCGGGACTAATGCCACCCTTTAGTCCCGGTTGGTACCACCAACCGGGACCAAAGGCCAATTTTCAGCAGCCCAAAGGGCGGGAAGCGGCGGCCTTTGGTCCCGGTTGGTGGCACCAACCGGGACTAAAGGGGGGCATTAGTCCCGGTTGGTGCTACGAACCGGTACCAATGCCCCCTTTAGTCCCGGTTGCTGCCACCAACCGGGACCAAAGGCCTTGTGCTGCCCGGCGCCGAAAAGTTTAGTCCCACCTCGCTAGTTGAGAGAGCTCGAGAGTGGTTTATAAGCGCTGTTGCACCCACCCTCTCGAGCTCCTCTCAACTGCAGGCTTTCGGGCCTAATCTTTCACTAGCTATGTGCCTATGGGCCTATTTGGCCTCATGCGGGCCTGAATCCTGGCCCATGTAGGGTTTCTGGTCGTATTCAGGCCGTGGGGGTCCAGTAGGCAACACTATTTTTTTCCAGTTTTTTTGTTTTGTTTTCTGCATTATTATTTATTTTTTGTTATTTTTTGCTTTATTTTTTAATTCTATTTGCTTTTAGTTTTAGAAAAATTATAAACTTTCTGTTAGTGCCATTAGTTTTCAAATTTGAAAACATTTTTTTGTTTTCTTTGTTGCTTTATTTATTTTATTTTGTTTCTACTTACGACAAAATACTTATTGTTGCTATTTTTATTATTTTTCAGTTTTTTTGTTCTGTTTTCTGCATTATTTATTTTTTGTTGTTTTTTGCTTTATTTCTTAATTCTTTTTGCTTTTAGTTTTAGAAAAATTATAAACTTTCTGTTAGTGCCATTAGTTTTCAAATTTGAAAACACTTTTTTTATTTTCTTTGTTGCTTTATTTATTTTATTTTGTTTCTACTTACAACAAAATACTTATTGTTGCTATTTTTATTTTTTTTTCAAGTTTTTTTGTTTTGTTTTTTGCATTATTTATTTTCTTTTGGTTTTTTGCTTTATTTTTTAATTCTTTTTTGCTTTTAGGTCAGCAAAATTATAAACTTTCTATTTGTGCCATTAGTTTTCAAATTTGAATTCTTTGAAATTTGTGTGAATCACAAGTTTGTGAGCTCAACAAGGCGTGTAGAGGGACGGGCTTATAAACCGGTGTGAGCGCCCTTCGGTTGGCGAGGTTTTCAAATTCATAGTTTTCAAATGAACTCTGAAAAAGTTGGCATAGCATGTGCATGTACAAAACGGACAATGGTAGCATACTCGTCTGTTACAAAGTTGGCATGGTATCATCATAATAGCTGCGGGAGAAAGTCTTCACTTTTTCTTCGCTTGTGTCGTTTGCATATTGCGCCGTAACCATGGATAATCTTCATCGTTTATCAGGATGGTTGGGTCAGCCTTGACTTTGAAGGGGGGAATTTCATGAAACTTTTCATACTCTTCAGACATGTCTATCTTGCCCTCCACTCCCAGGATGTCCCTTTTTCCTAAAAGAACTATGTGGCGCTTTGGCTCATTGTATGATGTATTCGCTTCCTTATCTTTTCTTTTCCTCGGTCTGGTAGACATGTCCTTCACATAGATAACCTGTGCCACATCATTGGCTAGGACGAACGGTTCGTCAGTGTACCCAAGATTTTTCAGATCCACTGTTGTCATTCCGTACTGTGGGTCTACCTGTACCCCGCCTCCTGACAGATTGACCCACTTGCACTTAAACAAAGGGACCTTAAAATCTACTCCGTAGTCAAGTTCCCATATGTCTACTATGTAACCATAATATGTGTCATTTCCATTGTCGGTTGCTGCATCAAAGCGGACACCGCTGTTTTGGTTGGTGCTCTTTTCATCTTGGTCAATCGTGTAAAATGTATTCCCATTTATCTCGTATCCTTTCCAAATCATTACAGTCGAAGATGGTCCCCTGGACAACAAGTACAGCTCATCACAAATAGTGCTGTCACCTCTGAGACGTGTTTCTAACCAACTGCTGAAAGTCCTGATGTGTTCACATGTAATCCAGTCGTCGCACAGCACCGGGTGTTTGGAGCGCAGACTGTTCTTGTGTTCATCGACATACGGGGTCACCAAGGTAGAGTTCTGTAGAACTGTGTAGTGTGCTTGAGACCAAGAATATCCGTCCCTGCATATTATTGAGTCCCTTCCAAGCGTGCCTTTTCCAGTCAGTCTTCCCTCATACCGTGATTTAGGTGGACCTATCTTCTTAAGGCCAGGAATGAAGTCAACACAAAACCCGATGACATCCTCTGTTTGATGGCCCATGGAGATGCTTCCTTCTGGCCTAGCGCGGTTACGAACATATTTCTTTAGGACTCCCATGAACCTCTCAAAGGGGTACATATTGTGTAGAAATACGGGCCCCAGAATGACAATCTCGTCGACTAGATGAACTAGGACGTGCGTCATGATATTGAAGAAGGATGGTGGGAACACCAGCTCGAAACTGACAAGACATTGCGCCACATCACTCCTTAGCGTTGGTACGATTTCTGGATCGATCACCTTCTGAGATATTGCATTGAGGAATGCACATAGCTTCACAATGGCTAATCGGACGTTTTCCGATAGAAGCCCCGTCAATGCAACCGGAAGCAGTTGCGTCATAATCACCTGGCAGTCATGAGACTTTAGGTTCTGGAACTTTTTCTCTGGCATATTTATTATTCCCTTTATATTCGACGAGAAGCCAGTCGGGACCTTCATACTGAGCAGGCATTGAAAGAATATTTCTTTCTCTTCTTTCGTAAGAGCGTAGCTGGCAGGACCTTCATACTGCTTCGGAGGCATGCCCTCTTTTTCGTGCAAGCGTTGCAGGTCCTCTTGTGCCTCAGGTGTATCTTTTGTCTTCCCATACACGCCCAAGAAGCCTAGCAGGTTCACGCAAAGGTTCTTCGTCACGTGCATCACGTCGATCGAAGAGCGGACCTCTAGGTCTTTCCAGTAGGGTAGGTCCCAAAATATAGATTTCTTCTTCCACATGGGTGCATGATTCTCAGCGTCATTCGGAACAGCTAGTCCGCCGGGACCCTTTCCAAAGATTACGTGTAAATCATTGACCATAGCAAGTACATGATCACCGGTACGCATGGCGGGCTTCTTCCGGTGATCTGCCTCGCCTTTGAAATGCTTGCCTTTCTTTCGACATTGATGGTTGGTCGGAAGAAATCGACGATGGCCCAGGTACACATTCTTCCTGCAGCTTCCCAGGTATATACTATCGGTGTCAAGTAAATAGTGCGTGCATGCGTGGTATCCCTTGTTTGTCTGTCCTAAAAGGTTACTGAGAGCGGGCCAATCGTTGATGGTCACGAACAACAACGCCTTTAGGTCAAATTCCTCCTTTTTGTGCTCATCCCACGTACATACACCGTTTCCATTCCACAGCTCTAAAAGTTCTTCAACTAATGGCCTTAGGTACACATCAATGTCGTTGCCGGGTTGCTTAGGGCCTTGGATGAGAACTGGCATCATAATGAACTTCCACTTCATGCACATCCAAGGAGGAAGGTTATACATACATAGAGTCACGGGCCAGGTGCTGTGATTGCTGCTCTGCTCCCCGAAAGGATTAATGCCATCCGCGCTTAAAGAAAACCATACGTTCCTTGGGTCCTTTGCAAACTCATCCCAGTACTTTCTCTCGATTTTTCTCCACTGCGACCCGTCAGCGGGTGCTCTCAACTTCCCATCTTTCTTACGGTCCTCACTGTGCCATCGCATCAACTTGGCATGCTCTCCGTTTCTGAACAGACGTTTCAACCGTGGTATTATAGGAGCATACCACATCACCTTCGCAGGAACCCTCTTCCTGGGAGGCTCGCCGTCAACATCACCAGGGTCATCTTGTCTGATCTTATACTGCAATGCACCGCATACCGGGCATGCGTTCAGATCCTTGTAGTCACCGCGGTAGAGGATGCAGTCATTAGGGCATGCATGTATCTTCTCCACCTCCAATCCTAGAGGGCATACGACCTTCTTTGCTGCGTATGTACTGTCGGGCAATTCGTTATCCTTTGGAAGCTTCTTCTTCATTATTTTCAGTAGCTTCTCAAATCCTTTATCAGGCACAGCATTCTCTGCCTTCCACTGCAGCAATTCGAGTACGGTACCGAGCTTTGTGTTGCCATCTTCGCAATTGAGGTACAACCCCTTTTTGTGATCCTCTAACATGCGATCGAACTTCAGCTTCTCCTTTTGACTTTCGCATTGTGTCCTTGCATCGACAATGACCCGGCGGAGATCATAATCATCGGGCACATCGTCTGGTTTCTCTTGATCTTCAGCAGCTTCGCCCGTTGCAGCACCATCGTGCACATCGTCTGGTGCATCTTGATGTTCAGTAGCATCACCGTATTCAGGGGGCACATAGTTGTCATCGTACTCTTCTTCCTCGCCGTCTTCCAGCATAACCCCTATTTCTCCGTGCCTCGTCCAAACATTATAGTGTGGCATGAAACCCTTGTAAAGCAGGTGGGTGTGAAGGATTTTCCGGTCAGAGTAAGACTTCGTATTCCCACATATAGGGCATGGAAAACACATAAAACCATTCTGCTTGTTTGCCTCAGCCACTTCGAGAAAATCATGCACGCCCTTAATGTACTCGGAGGTGTGTCTGTCACCGTACATCCATTGCCGGTTCATCTGCGTGCATTATATATAATTAAGTGTGTCAAAAATCATTATAGAACATCATGAATAGATAATTAAGTGACCAAATTAATAGAAGTTCATCATCACATAAAAACCAAAGTACATACATAGTTCTCATCTAACAACATAAAGCTCTGTAGAGCATCTAAATTAATTAAACCATACATTGAAACTATGTAAAACATTTCAATGCGAAAACAAATGCGATCATAATCGCAACCAAGGTAACAACTGATCCAACGGCATAATGATACCAAGCCTCGGTATGAATGGCATATTTTCTAATCTTTCTCATCTTCAAGCGCATTGCATCCATCTTGATCTTGTGATCATCGACGACATCCGCAACATGCAACTCCAATATCATCTTCTCCTCCTCAAGTTTTTTTATTTTTTCCTTCAAGAAATTGTTTTCTTCTTCAACTAAATTAAACCTCTCGACAATAGGGTCGGTTGGAATTTCCGGTTCAACAACCTCCTAGATAAATAAAATCTATGTCATGTTGGTCGGCATAATTTTCATAAACAATAAATGAACCAATAGTTATGAAAAGATAATATATACCACATCCGAATCATAGACAGGACGAGGGCCGACGGGGGCGGATACCAAAACCATCGCACTATATAAGATGCAATAATAAAAGTAAGAAAATAATACAAGTATCTATCTAAACAAACAAGTAATAATATTTTTCCTTTCAGAAAGAAGATAAGAACAAGAGGCTCACCACGGTGGTGCCGGCGATGAGATCGGCGCGGGTGATCGACGGCGATGAAGACGGGGATGGGGCGTGACGGACCGCTAAACCTAGATAAATATTGAGGAAAATGGAGCTTGGTGATCGAGCTTGGAGAGGAGAAACCTTAAGTAGTGTGGCTCGGGCATTCCATCGAACACCTTGTGTGCATAGGAGGTGAGCTAGAGCACCACCAAGCCCTCTCCCCCTCGGCCAGAAAAAATAGAGCAGTGTGCTCTACTCTTGCGCGAGGGGCTATATATATGCAGCACCATTAGACCCGGTTTGGTGGCATGAACCGGGACTAAAGGGAACCCTTTGGTCCCGGTTCATGCCACCAACCGGGACCAATAGTGGTGTGCCAGGAGCCAGGACCATTGGTCCCGGTTCGTCCCACCAACCGGGACCAAAAGGTCCGGACGAACCGGGACCAATGGCCCACGTGGCCCGGCCGGCCCCCTGGTCTCACGAACCGGGGCAAATAGCTCCATTGGTCCCGGTTCTGGATTGAACCGGGACTAATGGGCTGAACTGGCCTGGGCCATTGCCCCCTTTTCTACTAGTGATATGATATGGCCATCATCATCTTGTGCTTGTGCTCACCATCTCCGAAGCACCGTCATGATCACCATCTTCACCGGCGCGACACCTTGATCTTCATTGTAGCATCGTTGTTGTTTCGCCACCTATTGCTTCTATGACTATCGCTACCGCTTAGTGATAAAGTAAAGCAATTACAGGGCGCTTGCATTTCATACAATAAAGCGACAACCATATGGCTCCTGCCAGTTGCCGATAACTCGGTTACAAAACATGATCATCTCATACAATAAAATATAGCATCATGTCCTGACCATATCACATCACAACATGCCCTGCAAAAACAAGTTAGTCGTCCTCTACTTTGTTGTTGCAAATTTTACGTGGCTGCTACGGGCTGAGCAAGAACCGTTCTTACCTACGCATCAAAACCACAATGATATTTTGTCAAGTTAGTGTTGTTTTAACCTTCTCAAGGACCAGGCGTAGCCACACTCGGTTCAACTAAAGTTGGAGAAACTGACACCTGCCAGCCACCTGTGTGCAAAGCACGTCGGTAGAACCAGTCTCGCGTAAGCGTACGCGTAATGTCGGTCCGGGCCGCTTCATCCAACAATACCTCTGAACCAAAGTATGACATGCTGGTAAGGAGTATGACTTGTATCACCCACAACTCACTTGTGTTCTACGCGTGCATATAACATCTACGCATAAAACCTGGCTCTGATGCCATTGTTGGGGAACGTAGTATTTTCAAAAAAAATCCTACGCACACGCAAGATCATGGTGATGCATAGCAACGAGAGGGGGAGTGTATCTTCATACCCTTGAAGATTGCTAAGCGGAAGCGTTTATCAACGCGGTTGATGTAGTCGTACGTCTTCATGATCCGACCGATCCAAGTACCGAACGCACGGCACCTCCGAGTTTTGCACACATTTAGCTCGATGACGTCCTCGCCTTCTCGACCCAGCAAGATGGGTGAAGTAGTAGATGAGTTCCGGCAGCACGACGGCGTGGTGACGGTGTTGGTGAAGAACAATCTCCGTAGGGCTTCACCTAAGCACTACGGAAACTATGACGGAGGATAAACTAGAGGGAACGGGGTTGCTGGCACATGGCTTGGTGTTTCTTGATCTCTCTTTGGTGCTAGTCCTGCCCCTCTATTTATATGTTGAGCCTTGGGGTCGGAACTTGGAGTAAAAGCCTCCACAAAGTCGGTTTCACCCGAAAGGCAAGAGTCCTTCTCGGACTCCAGGGCCAGAAGCCAGGGTTCCCGGCGTCTGGACCCAGACGCCAGGGACCCTGGCGTCTGGCCCCCGACTCCGCAAAACTTCCTTTTGCGCTTTGCAAAAACCATGTGGGCTTTCCCCTTTGGCCCAAATAACGTGTTCTCGTACCCAAACATTTCGGGAAACATCCGGAACCCCTTCCGATGAATTCCGGAACCCTTTTGGAGACCAAACAACATTATCCCATATATTAAACTTCATCTCCGGACCATTCCGGAGTTCCTCATCATGTTTGTGATCTCATTCGGGACTCCGAACAACATTCAGTTACCAACATACATAACTCATATAATACTATATCATCAACGAACGTTAAGCGTGCGGACCCTACGGGTTCGAGAACTATGTAGACATGACCGAGACATCTCTCTGGTCAATAACCAATAGCGGAACCTGGATGCTCATATTGGCTCCTACATATTCTACGGAGATCTTTATTGGTCAAACCGCATAACAACATACGTTGTTCCCTTTGTCATCGGTATGTTACTTGCCCGAGATTCGATTGTCGGTATCTCAATACCTAGTTCAATCTTGTTACCGGCAAGTCTCTTTACTCGTTACGTAATGCATCATCCCGTAACTAACTCATTAGCTACATTGCTTGCAAGGCTTATAGTGATGTGCATTACCGAGAGGGCCTAGAGATACCTCTCCGAAAATCGGAGTGACAAAACCTAATCTCGAAATACGCCAACTCAACATGTACCTTTGGAGACACCTGTAGAGCTCCTTTATAATCACCCAGTTACGTTGTGATGTTTGGTAGCACACAAAGTGTTCCTGATCTGGTATACGGGAGTTGCATAATCTCATAGTTGTAGGAACATGAATAAGTCATGAAGAAAGCAATAGCAACATACTAAACGATCAAGTGCTAAGCTAATAGAATGGGTCAAGTCAATCACATCATTCTCCTAATGATGTAATCCCGTTAATCAAATGACAACACATGTCTATGGCTAGGAAACTTAACCATCTTTGATTCAACGAGCTAGTCAAGTAGAGGCATACTAGTGACACTTTGTTTGTCTATGTATTCACACATGTACTAAGTTTCCGGATAATACAATTCTAGCATGAATAATAAACATTTATCATGAAATAAGGAAATAAATAATAACTTTATTATTGCCTCTAGGGCATATTTCCTTCACCATCAACTTAGTAGGCCCACAAGTCAGCCACCCACTATGGTGGGTCCTAGCTAGCAGGGGGTATTCATTTTTTTTGTGCGTAATAAGGAGGCACTTCCTTGCGTGCGAAGATATCACTGGTGCGTCCGACGTGTCAGCGGGGGAACATTTTTTTCACGAAATACAGAGGCCCTTCCCGTGGGTCCTAGCTGTCAGGTGGAGGAATCATTATTTTGCGCGTAATAAGGAGGCATTTCCTTGCGTGCGGCCGTGGACCCAGCTGTCAGCCTCTTCACGTACAGTCCACTTCCGATGGATGTCGTTCATTGACCACGTTGACCAGGCCGCGCCGAGAGCACCAGGGCGATGGACGGCGGCGAGGCCTAGGAAGGGAATGACACGGAGCCAGGGAAGACTCGATAGTTGTTTCCCATGCGGAGGAGTACGAGGGTTTACTGGTTCGTCTGCCGTCCCCGGAGAATAACAGCAGGTGTGGGTAATTAGAGGGATGGCTAGGCCAGCAATGGGAGTACGGTGGGGCGGTGAGGCCTGCATGGCAGCATAGCCGGCTGCGGGAGGAGGGAGCAGGTAGTCCCGTCGGCGCTTGTTTGAGCGGCTGGGGCAGGAAGAGCAGAGATTGAAGAAGCACGACAGCCGTTGGATGGACATCCCACAGTCACTGCTCTCGTGTGTTGCGTGTGCGTCAACCTTTTTTTTAGGAAAGCATACGCGTCAACCTATAGTAGGCACACAAGTCAGCCTCAAATCTGTGGAAAACATCATACAACCCATCTGCCATTATTTCTAATAATGTACAACCCATTTGCTAATTCTTAAGAATTTTTTTGGAGCCCATCTTTTTTTGTTAGCATTACACCCCATATTGTGGCCACGGTTAAAAAGTATATGAAATTTTGCATATTTCGGTGCGGTGAACTGTTTTTAATCCCGAAATATCAATTCACATTCAAACTATTTTGAAAAATAATTTATATAAATACAAAATCCAAATAATTGTCCATGTATAAAAATCAATGGAATTTAAAATCTTGTAATGAAAAATATTGAAACTAATTCCCTGTTTGATGTGTTTTAAAAATGTACAGCCCATTTCTGGGCAAACCGAATGAAACTATCCTCGTCTTGAAAGATTTGCAGCCCAACAGGGCTGATAAAGCAAGTAGGCCTCGTTTGGGTATTTCTTTAAAGAAGTAGAACTAGGCAAGCCATTTTCAGCAAGAAAAAAACACAACTGGGCTCGTGATGTGGTAAACATAAATAAAACCCTGGCTAGACGGGCCATAGCCCCCACACAGCCACATTGTTACCCTGATCCGTCGCTAAAACTAGTATAAATAATAACTGCTTGTTCCTCAAAAAAAACTGCGCGACCTGCTGGGTCCCTGGTGGTAGCCGCTCGTAGTGTAATTCTCTTGTTTATTGACTACGTTGACAATGGCGTGAGCCCCAGATGTCCAACCATTAGGAGGAACCATATTTTTGGGCTTGTAATATAGAGGCACTTAGTACGAGGGTTGACTGGTTTGGGTGCGGGTGCGCGTTGGGGCTGACGTCGCCAAAGAATAACAGGGCGTGTGGGGGAATAGAGGGAGGGACTGGCCAACGTTGGAGGGTACATACGGTAGGGCGGCGGAGGCGCAGCCAGCCATGGGAGGCGGGAGTAGGCGGAGCCGACGGGGTGGTTTGGTTTGGGCGGCTGGAGGAAGAAGAAGATAAGAGATAGAAGATACACGACAGATGTTGGATGTCAATCCAACGGTTGGTAGGCAGAATCATTTGTTGACTGGCTAGTAAGTCGACACCACCTTGGATAGGCTATTTCCTCGCGGGTCCCAAATCTCAGAATCCAAATATGTCACGGTCATGCAGACTTTCCTATGAAAATTTACAGCCCATTTGATGTGCTAGTTCAGAATAAGTTTGTGGGTGCTGGTGGGGGCTAACCACTTGGCTTCTGTAATGCACCTTGAGCTCAAGCAGCCGCCGAGAGTGATGTTATTTCCCTTGGTTGGGATTTGTTACAATATTTCACTCTAGATTAAACGAATGGCAAGCCATTTGCCTTGTTTCAAAGAAAATATGACAGTCACGGCCGAGTTGAAAACGGCAAGAACATCTAACTCCAGGTTACAAACTGTACAAAAGCATGAGGGTTAATTGTTCATCGGGTTTACAAAAAAACCCAGGTTGAAAAGGGCAACAACATCTAACTCTAGCACTGTTTTCGGCAATCACAGTCAAATGGACCGGTCAGGTCCATAGAATGAACATCATGGGTCGTAAAATTTACTGGATTATGACCACAATATGTTGTAAATAGAAGCCCCACACGTTCAGAAGCTCTTTTGCCCACCTGAAACACCTTTTTTTGCTCTTCGACATACCCATCCGTCAAAACCATGCTGCCGATAAACTTAAGCCTGATGGACAATAGTAACCTCGCATTCAGCAGGAAGAATGTGACAAATCTAGTGTTTGCATGGTTGGCTACATATCGTTCTAGCGTTATTGTATTCAATCGAATCTCATGAGAAGTGAGAAAATCTAGATGCTTACGAATCTATGGATTGGTTATAACTTTCTTACCCCGTCCTGTTGCCTAAATAGACATGAAGATTGAAAACAGTTAAGGTCTAAAAAAAGAGTGTCGAAAGAGCAACAACTGAACGGTTAATTCTAGTACAGTATATGCGGGTTTCCTGTGTGCGTGAAATTATCACCTTTATATACAACTTCTCAAGAAATGGAAAGCATTGTAGCAAGCCAATAATCTTGTTGAGATCAAAACTATGCATTTGGATATATAAGATCTTGACAGAATCCAACACCATTGATAGGCCATCCATGGAGAAACTCTTCATTGAGAATTGAACATAATATTAGTACAAAATGTGTACTCCAAGATGATATATAACTTATGCGCAGAAATTTAAAATGCAGCTTATGGTTACAAGTGTAGATTATAATATAAAGTACCTGAAGAATTGTGGAGCCAAACACCATATTGAAATGAGTGTAGAGATCATGTATTACACCCAAGGTCTCCAGTTTAGGTGCAGAGAGGACGGTTATTTGCAATGGTGAATAACTAGAAACAAGGATCAACCTTTGAAGTGAAGGGGCATCTTGGATGATGAGCTGCCTTCCGTCAAAAGAAATTCCAATTCTTACAAGGTTAGGCGACTTTATTTGGAGACAACCAATTCTAACTGTGAAAACAAGCACCAGGCACTCCAGGGCAGGGCAACTGGAGTGGATGATGTTGTGCAATGAGGCCTCCGATATACGAACCTGCACAAGTGAAAGTTTCTTGAGAAATGGGAGTCGAAGGTTTAGTACCAGATTGTCTGGTAGGTAGCACAGCGCAAAGGTGGCGGTGTGGAGAGAGGAGGAAAACCGCGAGATGGACATTGGGGCTGAGGGCACAAGTACATGGCGTTCGGTATGTGGTATGTGATTTCCAGGGGAATAGTAGAACTCAAGCAGTTGTAGTTCTGTGAATTCAGGGGATTTCAGCCAGGTGTCCACCATGCAGGGCATGGTATGCTTGCTCAGGTAGCATGATGGGATGCAGAGGCTTTGAACGGAGCCCTGGTGGGAGGAGATGATGGCTCTGGAGATTTCAAAATCATGGAAGAGAGATAGCTGATGATAGTCGAGATTAAGGGGCACGGTGCGCCATAGAGGGCGCCACCGAATTGAGAGGACTTGGGTGCGGCAGCAATCCTTGGTGGGGAGAAGCGAGATGATCTCCCCAAGGGCGGTGTCCGAGAGATCGCTGATGCGGTCCACCCAAGATTCTACGGGTTCCTAGGATCCGGTGGGGGCAGGGTCGCCGCTTCCCCCACGCTGCCGGGTGCGAGATCTACAATAGGTGTCGTCGCTGGCGGGAGCCTCATCTTCTTGGCGCTAGGGTCAGTCGACTCCATTTTCCTCGAGGGCGTCGCGTCGCACTCACGGATTTGAGCAGAGTAACAAATGACGAGCCTCGTTGTAGTGCGAGTGAAGAAGAAGGGGAGCTGGGGTTTTTCTATAGTAGTGAGGAAGAAGGGGAGCTGGGGTTTTCTGTAGGAGTAAGGTGAGTATTTGGGGGTACGAGTGGAGCGAGCCGACGTGAGGTGGGTGGGAGTGAGGAGGAAGAAGAGCACCTAGGTTTTTTAGGGGGGCGGTGTGCTGGGTGTGGGTAGCGCCTCTCATTCAGTAAATATATGGGCTTTTGAATTGATTTTACTATTTACTAGGGTGGATAGGTTGTTTTGTCTTGGGCCCAGAGAAACAATTACTACTAGTACAGTGAGACACTCTACAACTACCCACAAAAACAATTACTACTACACTACTGGAATCAGCTACTTTGCCATCTACCAGCTCTTTGCCGTCTGCTAGCAGACGGCAAAGAAGCTCTTTGCCATCAGCTACCCAAAAGCAGACGGCAAAGAACAGGCTGATGGCAAAGAAAGCCTTTGCCATCAGCCTGTTCTTTGCCGTCAGCTAGCGGACGGCAAAGAGGGAGGGGGGCCCACTGAGGAGCTGGTTAAAAAATACTTAACGACCCCCCTCTTTGCCGTCCGCTAGCGGACGACAAAGAGCACATTAGCGGACGACAAAGATTAAACATATCTAACGGCACGCCCCCCGCCCGCCCCTCTCTCTCTGTTTCTCTCCCTGCTCCCACATGCGCGCCGCCGCCCCCACCACTCGCCGCCGCCCGGTCACACCACTGCCCCGCCGCCCCACCGGCCCCCCGGCCCATTGCCCCACCGCCCCCCCTGCCCCGTCGCCCCCGCCGCCGCGCCCCAGGCCCCCGGCGCCCCGGTCCCCCCGCGCCCCACCGCCCCGGGCCCGGCGCCGCCGCCCCAGGCCGCCCCCCCCTCTACCGGCCCCCCGCCCCGTCGCCCCCGCCGCCCTGCCGTCTCGGCGCCGCCGTGCCCCGGCCCCCCGGCCCCCCTGCGCCCCACCGCCCTGGGCCCGGCGCCACCGCCCCAGGCCGCCCCGCCCCCTCCTCCACCGGCCACCTCCTCCACCGGCCCAGGTGAGCTCTACCTCTCCTTTGTTTTTCCTCTTTTTTCTGTTTTGTTAGTTTTAGGTTTATGTTTAGTTTAGATTTAGTTTTAGTTTTAGGTTCAGGTTTAGTTTTAGGTTTA
This sequence comes from Triticum aestivum, assembly GCF_018294505.1. NCBI lineage: Eukaryota > Viridiplantae > Streptophyta > Magnoliopsida > Poales > Poaceae > Triticum > Triticum aestivum. Next base: position 66,043,429 of record NC_057798.1, read on the forward strand.
GGTTTAGTTTTAGTTTAGTTTTAGGTTTACATTTAGTTTTTTCCTTTTTCTGTTTTTTTAGTTTTAGGTTTATGTTTAGATTAGATTTAGGTTTAGTTTTAGGTTTAGTTCAGTTTTAGGAAAGAAAAAGAAGAAGAATAAAAAACAGGAGAGGAGGAGAAGAAGAAGAGGAAAGAGGAAAGGAAGAAGAAGAAGAGGAGGAGGAGAAGAAAAAAGAAGAAGAGGAAGAAGAAGAAGAAAAAAGAGGAGAGGAGGAGAAGAAGAAGAGGAAAAAGGAAAGGAGGAAGAAGAAGAAGGAAAAAAGGAAGAAAAGGAAGAAAAGGAAGAAGAGGAAGAAGAAGAAAAGGAAAAAAGAGGGGGGAAACACGAGCCGACACGGCACCCCGACCCCGACCCGTCACCCCGACACGACACCCCGACCCCGAGACCCCGACCCCGACACCCTGACCCCGACACCAACACCCCGACCCCGAGCCTGACCCGACACCCCGACCCCGACACCGACACGGCACCCCGACCCCGACCCGGCACCCCGACCCACACCCCGACCCCGACCCCGACACCCCGACCCCGAGCTTGACCCGACACCCCGACCCCGACACCGACACGGCACCCCGAACCCGACCCGGCACCCCGACCCGACACCTAGACCCCGAGACCCCGACCCCGACACGGCACCCCGACACCGACACGACACCCCGACCCCTGACACCTCCTGAAAAGGTGTTCTTTGGCCTTCCAGAGGCCGACCGGGTCATATATTTGTGAATTATTAGTTAGGTCATATATTTTTCGATTTTGTTATGAAAAACATCATATATAATTGTGTTGATCGGGTAGTTTTAAGTGTGCAGTTGTTTATGTTGTACTTGATTATGATACACTTAAGTGATATACATATTATTATTCATGTCGGTACTTTTTTTTATGTTGTACTAATTTCGTTTATTCTTTGTCATGGCAGGTGTTGAAAGATGGTGGGTGCTAGTCGGGAGCGCGCCGAGGCCCCTTCTTCATCGGCGCGTAGTGTGAGGTCTTCCATTCCACACGCACCTCTCCGCCGAGCGTTGCTGGACAGTATGGCGACACCGTCGGGCCCTTCTTCGTCGACCGCGGTGCCCAGCAGGGGACGAGGTAAGAAGAAGAGAGGAGGTGGAGCACGTGGTCGCAGGAGAGGAGGTAGGGTGACTCTTACATCGCCTTCCTCGCCGCCGCCCCCAGCTGTTTCACCCGAGCACGTGACTGCTAGGGTTGACTCGTCTGAGGAGGAGGCTACACGGACTCCGGTCCATGAGCCTTCGGTCCATGGGTCTTCGGCCTAGGAGCCTCGGGTCGACGGGCCTTCGGCACACGAGAGTTGGGCCCACGAGACCCCGGATGAGCACACGTCTGGATGGGGTACTTGGTCGGGTCAGCCTGAGGAGCCGAGTGGCCATGCTGATGATGGCGGGGAGCCGAGTGGCCATGCTGATGATGGCGGGGAGTCGACTGATTTTGAGGAGGAGGGGGAGGAGGGGGGCAACGTCTACCAGTGTGGTGCTACACGGCTCCCGTTCGTGCCGGCGACCCGCGAGCAAAGGTGGTTGATTTTCCCTGATGGGGAGAGGTAAGTGCATTTAATCTTTTTGTACCTTCTGCATTCACGTTTCTTCAAATAACTAATGTGTTGGCCTTGTCATGCTGCAGGGGTTGGGACCACCATGAAAGTGTCCGCCGGCCCAACTCCGTCCTCGGAGTTCTGATTCGGCAAAACTTTCTGGGGTTTGTCATGTTGCCTGGTGTGGGTCGGCTTCCAGAGGTTGGATTGAGTTGGGAGCACTACTTGGCTGCCCCGGCCCCGCCGGGTGAGATTATCGACGGTGTCTTGTGCAAGACGAGGGCAGACGTGGTGATCAGAAAGTTCTGGGTAATTTCTCCTTTACACAATTAAAAATCTTGAACTAGCTAGTTATTAATTGTACTAATCAATATTGTCTCATTTGATTGCAGACATTCTACAGGTGTGAGGAGGGATACGAGGAGGAGGCAGCATATGTTATCGACAAGGAGTGCAAGCGCCTACTTCAGAACTTACGGCATCAGGTTCGGGTGCAGACTGTTCGAGACTACTACGCCGGGCGTGGTATCAAGAAGCCCAAGCAGGAGTGCCGCGATAAGTTCTTGAGTAAGGAGCAGTACATGAAGGTAATTCTTAAGGCCTTGTACTTACTTCCTTCATTTAGTAATTCATAGCCGTAGCGCTCAAGTTTCTATTTGCTAACTTAGGCCCCTCCGAGATGGTGTGCGGATCGGATGGATTGTTGGGAGGTGTTGGTCAATGCGTGGTGCTCAAAACAATGGCGGGCCACCCACAACGATGCCAAGGACAAACGTGCCAAAATGGAAGGTGTGCCACACCACCAAGGCAGCTCCAACTTATTTCAGTACGGGCGGAACTGGGTATGTGGTTTGCTTCATGATTCATGCAATTCATTCATCATGCTAGTTTTAGCCCTTTAATTACTAATTTACTTTGTTTCTCTCTTTCAGGCACGCTACAATAAGGCAGATAAGGTGCCAGAGTTGTACGACCTGTATGCCATGGCCCACACTGTCTCTTACAAGAAAGTCAAGGCATTCTCTGCGTCTGACCTCGATGATCCAATGAACTTCACCAACATCTCCGCCCACGACAAGCTCGTGCAATATAGAGATCAGGGGAAGGCGAGGAAAGGGGAGGACTTTAACCCGAGCCAGGGTCCCATTGATACAGAGCTGCTGATGATATCTGGTGGCGGGAGGTCCCATGGCTCCATAGCCATGGGAGATGGATTTATCCGTTGTCCTAGCACTCTCTCGGAGATCAAGGCATGCTAGTCGAGCTCCGCTCCTGAGATAAGGCCTCGTGAACGGCCAGTCCAACTCGCCTTTAAGGTTAGTTATACGTACTCAGCTATCTTTCTCCATTACATTGTGTGCTCTTCCATCAATGATTAAAAATGGTCATGTGAGTGGTGTTGCAGGCTCCTATACAGAGTGAGAGAGATAGAACGGAGAAACTTCTGGTGGAGGCGGCGGAGAGGCAGCGGGAGTTGGAGGAGAGGACGACAAAGATGTTGGAGGAGGAGAGGGCACGGAATGACATGCAGGCAAGGGCCATGTACGAGCTCCTTGTGGTAAGTTTCTTCTGCAGATTACTTGCTAGTCTTAACATTTGAGTCTCATTACTAACTAGTATGACTCTATTGTGAAAACCAAATGTGCAGTCTGTGTGCGAGAAGTCCGGTCAGACCGCTCGGCCGATGCCAGTGATTGCTCCTGGGAGCACGGTGAGTTTAATTTGAATGGACATTACTTGCTAGTCTTAACATTTGAGTGTCATAATGCTAACGAGACATTGGAAATGATCTTTGGTGCAGCTTAACTCCAGAAACGCATCGCACGATCCTTCTCCAGCTACCGGCACGAGCCAGCCCGCTCCTACACCTCCCTGATCATGGTAAGTTTCTCTAGTGTTTTGCTTAACAAATGCATAAAGACCTAGACTTAGCTTTATTTCCTCCAATATGCTTACCATAATGACCTAGAGTTAGCTTCTTTTCCTCCAAAATGACTTAATATGCTTACTGACCTCATAAACCATCCATTCTACCTAAGTTAGCTCTAAAACGATATGTACTTAGGTTACTTATGTCAAAAATTGCATAATTAGCTTAGTTAGCTCATAAACGATCCATTTTACCTAAGTTAGCTCTAATATGACTCATTTTACCTTAGTTAGCTTACAAGTGATCCAATTTATCCAAGTTAGCTCTAAAATGACCGATTTTAATCCTTGTTGAAGAATTCATCCGATTAACCAGTTAACTTGCCGATTAATCCTTACTCGTACGGTCACCGAGTAGCCGATTAACTGATTAATTGCTCGAGTAATTGATTAAATGGCCGATTAACTTGCTGATTAGCCTACTAATCCCCTACTCGTCAGCCAACCGAGCAACTACCACTTAACGATTTCCTCAACAATGATTTTAGTAGATTAGCTCGTAAATGATCCATTTTACCTACGTTAGCTTTAAAATGACCCATTTCACCTAGGTTAGCTCCAAAATGAGCCATTTCACCTAGGTTAGCTCCAAAATGACCCATTTCACGTAGGTTAGCTCCAAAATGACCCATTTCACGTAGGTTAGCTCAAAAATGACCCATTTCACCTAGATTTGCTCCTAAACCATCAATTTCACCTAAGTTAGCTAAAAACGATCCATTTCACCTAAATTAGCTCTTAAATGATCCATTTCACCTAAGTTAGGTCATAAACGACCCATTTCAACTAAGTTAGCTCATAAAAGCTCATAAATGATCCATTTCACCTAAGTTAGCTCAAAAACGATCCATTTCACCTTACTTAGCTCAAAAACGATGCCCTTCACCTCAGTTAGCTCATAAACGACCCATTTCAACAAAGTTAGCTCATAAATGATCCATTTCAACTTTGTTAGCTCATATATGATCCATTTCACCTAAGTTAGCTCATAAATGACATATACTTCTTGTTCTCGTCTTCTTTTTGTTCTAGTCACCTATTTCTAACTTTCTTATTTACCATTTTGCAGATTTCATTCACTTCATGGAAGCTAGCTTGATATGATGGAGTGCTTGCTTTTCCTTTGATGAAACTTTGCATTGTATCTAGCTTGCTATCATGGAACTTGCTTATGTATGAACAATGTGTATGGATGGAACTTGCTTATGTATGAACAATGTGTATGGATGAAACTGATGTGATATGTGATATGAAACTTATGTGTTGGATATGTGATATGAAACTTATGTGCTGGATATGTGATATATATTTGTTGTCATATATATTTGCTGTGAAAATTGTTGGAGTAAAAAAACAGAAAAAAAGAGACAATATGCAGGATCTTTGCCGTCTGCCACCGACGGCAAAGAGATCTTTGCCATTAGCAGCGGATGGCAAAGATGCCACGTGGCAGGCAACTGTGCTTCCTGGGAGGCTGACCAATTTGGTCAGTTTGCCAACAGTGGCTGACGGCAAAGGCTTTGCCGTCCGCAGCGGACGGCAAAGGCATGCCGTTAACTACCTAACGGAGTAACAGCGCATTTATTGCCGTCCGTCTTCTTTGCCGTCCACTGCTGATGGCAAAGGCCCCTTTGCCGTCAGCTGGCCGAAGCAGACGGCAAAGCAGCTCTTAGTCGTCCCATACTTTGCCGTCACCTTTTGCCGTCCGCGGCTGACGGCAAAGGTCTTTGCCGTCCGCCATCCATGCCTTTGCCGTCGGCCGTGGCTGATGGCAAAGTAGCAGATTCCTGCAGTGCTAGTACAGTGGATACAATACCGCTTCTGGCTCCTCCTAGGTCATTGAAACATCTCCCTCTACTGAATGTCGTTATACTTTTGTTGACCGACATGCGGGCCATGCAGCGCGCGGGCCCAAATGCCATCCACCAAATTAGAAGGCAGTATGCAGGAGGAGAGCCACCCCGGTCGTAGCGCGGCAGTAACGAGCCGTCATATCACAAAACCCCACCTCCCCGCAGTCTAAGTTTGACGGACGAAGCAACCATCATTTCACTCTTCACTGAATCCCCTTCTCCCTCACCGTCTTCAAGAAAGGCAACACTCGCATCTGCCACCGTTCTTCTCTCCCAACGAAAGGTTTGAAACTATATACGCTGGGCCTTCAGATATTGCTTTGGGTGCAAAATTTGAAGGCGTATACCGCAGATATAACCCTGCTTTTCCTGGGGATATTCAGTTTGAATATTTTTTATGATTGTTGATAGCTCTAAAGTTGAAAGGTGTTCCTAGAATTCAAGTTGTTTTCCATATTTTCTACGAGTTAGTCTGAATATGGGAGTTGCTACTCTGCTTCCAACACTGGACAAGTTAATCTACAAGAAAACCATACATTTTTACCTTCTGGCAACAACAAAAAGCATAGTGTACATTAATCTATGGCACGTGCTATGTTTGACGTATTAGGGTTTGGAACAATGCTCGATACCCTTGGTGGGTACGACTGTCATATATTTATAAGAGGGAACCGTACAAATACAAGTTATGTTACAACACGTATATCTAATATATACTTAGTCTAACACCCTCCCTCAATCTTAACTATGTCTTGAAATACTCAGGAGGTTAAGATTGCTACGACATCCTTCAAAAGAAGGCAAGGGCAAGGGTTTAGTGAAAATATCAGCAAGCTGATCCTTAGAAGAAACAAACTTAATCTGAAGGAGCTTCTGAGCAACACGTTCCCTCACAAAATGATAGTCAACTTCGATGTGCTTTGTTCGGGCATGAAATACTGGATTGGATGAAAGGTATGTGGCACCGATGTTATCACACCAAAGAACAGGCAGCTGAGTTGGGGAGACCTTCAACTCTCAAAGCAATGACTGCACCCATATGATCTCAGCTGTGGCATTAGCAACAACTTTGTACTCAGCTTCGGTACTACTCCGAGACACCGTAGCTTGCTTGCGAGCTTGCCAGGCGATCAAGTTAGGCCCAAAGAACACATCATGTCCCCCCATGGATCGCCGATCATCAGGACTACCAGCCCAATCGACATCAGAAAATGCTGAAATCAATCCAGAACGTGCATGCTGAAGATGGAGACCATATGAACCAGTGTGACGAACATAGAGCAAGATGCGCTTAATAGCAGACCAGTGAGGATCATGTGGTGCATGAAGGTACTGGCACACACGGTTAACTGCAAAAGATATGTCTGGTCGAGTAACGAGCAAGTACTGCAGCCCACCAACAATACTGCAATACTCCGTGGCATCCTCAGGAGAGAGCAAGTCACCATCAAAAGCAGTCAATTTGTCTGTGGCAGACATAGGAGTCGTGGCAATCTTGCACTGCAACATACCAGCACGACGTAGAAGATCCTGAGAGTACTTCCTCTGAGTAATGGAGTCTCCCAAGATCCTTAATAGCAAACTCAGCACCAAGAGAGGACACAAGCCGGTCCGTAGCAGCAGCGGATGAACTAACAAGAATGATATCATCAACATAGACCAGAATGTACATAGTCACCTCATGTCACTGAAGAATAAACAGAGACGTATCCGTTGTAGAAGGCACAAAACCATGCGCACGAAGAGCATCTCCAAGACGCGCATGCCACGCACGAGGGGCCTGCTTCAGACCATAGAGAGCCTTGACAAGACGACACAAATGATGTGGCTGGTCAGGATCAACAAACCCTGGCGGCTGACACATATAAACCTCTTCGTCCAGAACTCCATGGAGAAAAGCATTCTGAATGTCAAGTTGTCGAAGCGACCATCCTCGAGTAACAGCCAAGGAAAGAAGAACACGAATAGTAGTTGGTTTAATAACAGGACTGAACGTGTCTTGTACCTCTCAATGGAGCCATCAGCATGTTTCTTCACCTTGAATACCCATTTGGAGTCAATGATATTGACACCGGACGGAGGTGGAACCAGACACCAAGTGTTGTTCTTCTGAAGAGCATGGATCTCCTGCTCCATCGCAGCACGCCAGTGTGGAATGCGAAGCGCTTCCTGAAAGTGTCATGGTTCAGTCGTTGGATCAGCTTCAGCATGCGCCACACAAGCCGCAAGCCATGCGACAGTCCCGTCAGTGCGCTTCTTCGGTTGAAAAATGCCACTCTTGCTGCGAGTATGAGGGCGCAGGACAACAGGCGGAGGTGGCGACAAGGTTGTCACTACATGGGAGCTACTGTCCAGGAGTGGCGAGGAAGACACACCTGCAGGAGAGTTCACAAGCACGTATGGTAGCACGGTCACCGGGCCTGGAGTGGTTGACGAAGATCGGCCCGGCGTGGTTGGCAACGACGGATCAGGTGACACAGGGGCACCGGGCGACACGAGCGCTCCAGCGAACCCACGTGCATGGGACATGCACGCGTTGTTGCTCGGTGAGGCCGCTGGCCCAGGTGACCGAGCCGCGGGGTCAGCCGACCCAGGCGACTGCAAGGCCGCAGGCCCAGGTGACGAGGCCATGGGGGTGGCCAGCCCAGGCGACGCGGGCATGCCAGCGGATCCACGTGCATGAGGCATGCACACGGGATCGACGTCGGTGGCAGCCGTCGTGGCAGTAGGGTCAGCCATCATGGCAGTAGGGGCAGCCGGCGTAGCAATAGCTGGTGTAGGTGGCGCATCGTCAGCATCAAGAAGCTCCAGTCGAGCACCTCATCCAGTCCCTGCACCGTGGTTAGGCAACAACAAAGGAGAATATGCAGCATCCACAAATTGATCAGCAAAACTGGAAACGAGTGCAACTCGGCGACAGGAGTGTCAGTGGGCGATGTGAGCGTGGAAAAAGGGAAGACAGTCTCATCAAACATAACATCACAGGAAATGTAAACACGGTTTGATGGAATGTGGAGACACTTGTAACCTTTGTGGAGAGGACTGTACCCAAGGAACACATATTTTTTTTACCGATACTCAAGTTTATGCTTATTGTACGGGCCAAGATGTGGCCAACACGCACAACCGAACACTTTGAGGAAGGAGTAATATGGAGTTTCATGAAGCAACACTTCTAGAGGGGACTTCATATGAAGAAGTCGTGTGGGAATCCTGTTTATCAAAAAACAAGCGGTAACAAAGGCGCTCCAGAACCGAAATGGGACAGAGGCATGTGCAAGAAGTGTTAGACCAGTTTCAACTATATGATGGTTGAGGGAGTTCTGGACTAGGGGGTGTCCGGATAGCCAAACTATCATGATCGGCCGGACTCCAAGACTATGAAGATACAAGATTGAAGACTTCGTCCCGTGTCCGGATGGGACTTTCCTTGGCGTGGAAGGCAAGCTTGGCGATACGGATATGTAGATCTCCTACCATTGTAACCAACTTTGTGTAACCCCAGCCCTCTCCGGTGTCTATATAAACCGGATGGCTTTAGTCCATAGGACAAACAACAATCATACCATAGGCTAGCTTCTAGGGTTTAGCCTCCTTGATCTTGTGGTAGATCCACTCTTGTAACACACATCATAAATATTAATCAAGCAGGACGTAGGGTTTTACCTCCATCAAGAGGGCCCGAACCTGGGTAAAACATCATGTCCCTTGTCTCCTGTTACCATCCGCCTAGACGCACAGTTCGGGACCCCCTACCCGAGATCCGCCGGTTTTGACACCGACATTGGTGCTTTCATTGAGAGTTCCTCTGTGTCGTCACCGATAGGCTCGATGGCTTCTTCGACCATCATCAATGACGCAGTCCAGGGTGAGACCTTTCTCCCTGGACAGATCTTCGTATTCGGTGGCTTTGCACTGCGGCCAATTCGCTTGGCTGTCTGGAGCAGATCGAAAGCTACGCCCCTGGCCGTCAGGTAAGATTTGGAAGTTTGAACTTCACGGCTGACTTCCGCGGGAACTTGATCCTCGATGGATTCGAGCCACAGCCGAGCGCGCTGCACTGTCACGGCGAGCATGATTTAGCTCTGCAGCCGGACGGTACCCTAGAGGCCGCACTCAAACCCGCTCCGATCTTCAATTCGGAGCCGGCTGCTCAGATCGAGGACGGATGGCTAGACACCGCCTCGGGGGCGGCAACCTCTACGGTGATAGAGCCGAACACTGACCTTCTCCCTCATAAAGCTCGTGACTCCGAGGTGCCGGACTTCTCGCTGGACTCCGAACCTCCCGCGCCCCCTCCGATCGAATCTGATTGGGCACCGATCATGGAGTTCACCGCAGCGGACATCTTTCAACACTCACCTTTCGGCGACATCTTGAGCTCGCTAAAGTATCTCTCGTTATCAGGAGAGCCCTGGCCGGACGGCGGTCAGGACGGTTGGGATGCGGACGACGAAGAAATTCAAAGCCCACCCACCACCCACTTGGTAGCCGCTGTCGACGATCTAACCGACATGCTAGACTACGACTCCGAAGACATCGACGGTCTGGACGATGATGCCGGAGACGACCAAGAACCAACGCCTACTGGGCACTGGAAAGCCACCTCATCATATGACATATACATGGTGGATATCCCAAAAGATGGGAATGGCGAAGGAACAACGGAGGATGACCCCTCCAAGAAGCAGCCCAAGCGCCGGCGTCAGCGGCGCCGCTCTAAATCACGCCACAGCAAGAATGAAGACTCTGGCACCGGAGATAATAATACATCGGACGGTGTCGAAGACAACCCACTCCAGCAAGATGCAGCGCAGGAGAACGGAGACGCCAACCCTTATGAGAGAGCGGCAGAAGAAGAGGTAGAGGATTATATGCCTCCCTCCGGAGACGAGGCAAGCCTCGACGACGACGAATTCATCGTGCCTGAGGATCCCGTCGAACAAGAGCGTTTTAAACGCAGGCTTATGGCCACGGCGAACAGCCTCAAGAAAAAGCAGCAACAGCTTAGAGCTGATCAAGATCTGCTAGCCGACAGATGGACTGAAGTCCTCGCGGCCGAAGAGCATGAGCTTGAACGTCCCTCCAAAAGCTACCCTAAACGCAGGCTGCTCCCCCGATTAGAGGAGGAAGCGTATGAACCCGCATCACCAGGAGACAATACGGCTGACCGACCACCCCGTGGTCGCGACAGAGAGGCCTCTAGGCCCTTCAATAGACCCGTACCCCGACATCGCTCGAAAAGCACAAGGCCACAGGGGAACGCTCCGGACTTGCGAGATATATTGGAGGATAATGCAAGACAATCAAGATTGATCTATGGATCGCGTGGGCGCCCCACAGTATGCGACGACAACCGTCGCGCCGGACACAGCAAGTCCGGCCGGGCCGAACAAAACAGACAAAGCCCTTTTGAGCTCCGTCGTGATATCGCCCAGTACAGAGGCGTCGCACACCCACTATGCTTCACAGATGAAGTAATGGATCATCAAATCCCCGAAGGGTTTAAACCCGTGAATATCGAATCTTACGATGGCACAACAGACCCCGCAGTTTGGATCGAAGACTATCTCCTTCACATCCACATAGCCCGCGGTGACGATCTTCACGCCATCAAATATCTCCCCCTCAAGCTTAAAGGACCAGCCCGGCATTGGCTTAATAGCTTGCCAGCAGAGTCAATTGGGAGTTGGGAAGACCTGGAAGCCGCATTCCTCGATAACTTCCAAGGCACTTATGTGCGACCACCAGATGCTGATGACCTAAGCCACATAATTCAGCAGCCAGACGAATCGGCCAGACAATTCTGGACACGGTTCTTAACCAAGAAAAACCAAATCGTTGACTGTCCGGATGCGGAGGCCCTCGCGGCCTTCAAGCATAATATCCGCGACGAGTGGCTTGCCAAGCACCTGGGACAGGAAAAGCCAAAATCCATGGCAGCCCTCACATCACTCATGACCCGCTTCTGCGCGGGGGAGGACAGCTGGCTAGCACGCAGCAACAACCTCAGCAAAAATTCTGGCAGTCTGGATATCAAGGACCGTAATGGCAGGTCGCGTCGTAACAAAAACAAACGCCACATTAACGGCGACAATAGTGAGGATACGGCAGTCAATGCCGGATTCAGAGGCTCCAAACCCGGTCAGCGGAAAAAGCCATTCAAAAGAACTACTCCGGGTCCGTCCAATTTGGACCGAATACTCGACCGCTTGTGCCAGATACACGGCACCCCCGAAAATCCAGCTAACCACACCAACAGGGACTGTTGGGTCTTCAAGCAGGCAGGCAAGTTAATTGCCGAAAATAATGACAAGGGGCTGCACAGCGACGACGAGGAGGAGACCCGACCGCCGAACAATAGAGGACAGAAGGGTTTCCCTCCACAGGTGCAGATGGTGAACATGATATACGCAACACACATACCCAAACGGGAGCGGAAGCGTGCACTCAGGGATGTATACACGATGGAGCCAGTTGCCCCAAAGTTCAATCCATGGTCCTCCTGCCCGATCAGTTTTGACCGAAGGAACCACCCCACCAGCATCCGCCACGGCGGATTCGCCGCATTGGTCTTAGACCCAATCGTCGATGGATTTCACCTCACCAGAGTCCTGATGGACGGCGGCAGCAGCCTGAACCTGCTTTATCAGGATACAGTGCACAAAATGGGCATAGACCCCTCAAGCATTAAACCTACCAAGACGACCTTTAAAGGCGTCATACCAGGTGTAGAAGCCAATTGTACAGGCTCAATTACACTGGAAGTGGTCTTCGGATCCCCGGATAACTTCCGAAGCGAGGAGTTAATCTTCGACATAGTCCCGTTCCGCAGCGGCTATCATGCTCTGCTCGGACGTACCGCGTTTGCAAAGTTCAACGCGGTGCCGCACTACGCATACCTCAAGCTCAAGATGCCAGGCCCTCGAGGAGTCATCACGGTCAACGGAAACACTGAACGTTCTCTCCAAACGGAGGAACATACAGCGGCTCTCGCGGCAGAAGTACAATGCAGCCTCTTAAGGCAATTCTCGAGTCCGGCCGTTAAGCGGCCGGACACAGCTAAGCGCGCCCGGAGTAACCTACAACAAGACCACCTGGCACGTTCTGGGCATGCGTAGCAGTGCAGCCCCAACCCCAGCCCCTGTAAAACATCAAAACAGGTCCTTCGCGTACACCATTACGCTTTGGAGATACCATGGGCATGGGGAGAGGGGCACGACCACGATAGGCCCAGAATGTGGCTCAACCACACCCGGGGCTCTCAACTGTGTTGTTCTTTTTTCTCTTTTCTATTTATTTTTTACCCACAGGACTCGGTTCGTCAGAGGCCCTATCCGGCAGCAGACCTGCCGAACTCACGATGCAACACCCAGGGAAGGATAAAGGCTACAACGAATATCCAGGTGGTCTCCATTACGAGCATTAAATCTGTTTTACGCACCATTCGGCAGCCTACCCCTGGAGGGGGACATGTTTAACAGTCCCATCCCTTGCTTATCGCACCATTTGTATCGTTCTGCACTTACAGCAGTCTTTCTTGAATAAACAATGCAGCACCTTTTTGCTTATAATTGCATTTCTTTTTGTACATATGTTCATTTACGACATGTTGCATCCGTACACTTTGGTACGGCTAAAATACACCAGGGGCTTATGTTTCCCGCATCATGGTGTGATAAGTCCGAACACTTTCACAAGTGCGGCACCCCGAACTTATAGCACTATATGCATCGGCTCCGAATCATGTCTTGGGTCAATAGTTGGGTTTGCCCGGCTCCCATGTTTTGGTACCTTACGTTCCGTTGTATCGGCTAAGGTAGCACTGGGAGAACCACTGCGATTGCGCCCCAGTTGAGCTGGGTTAACGCCTCAGTGGAGAAAGCTAAAACTGACCGTCATGATGAGGCGAGAGCCGGTCGCTGTTCGAGAGGTTTTTTGCGAGTCCTTAAAGACTTATGCCGCTTAGAGCGAGGAGCCGGATCTTGTCCGGCCCAGGCGTGGATAGCGCCCCAAATTCGGCCTTCCGAAGACTAGGGGCTTCGCCGAAATTTAAAATTATAGAATTCTATGGCTAAGTGAGAGTGTTCAAGCATTATAAGTCCGGTTGCCTTGTTCGCTGTGTTGAGCGCCTCCCTAGATGGACCCAAAAATGGGAACAAGAGTGCTCAAGTTTATCCCGAACACCCCAGCACTCGTGGCTTGGGGGCTGAAGCCGACGACTTGCCATCTCTTAGATTTGATAAACAGCCGCACAGAAGGTAATATTTTAAATTAACAAGCGTTGCTTAGCGCATATGAACTAAGTTTTCAGCGCACAGGATAACAAAATGCGAGTCTACTCAAATATTACATCTTTGGAGCACTCACCCGCAATAGTGCGGGCGCCCTTCAGCACACTCTTATAATACATCTCGGGCGTGCGATGCTCCTTGCCCTCTGGTGGCGGGTCCGTCATGATCTTCTGGGCATCCATCTTGCCCCAGTGCACCTTTGCGCGGGCAAGGGCCCGACGGGCACCCTCAATGCAAGCGGAGTGCTTGATGACTTCAACCCACGGGCACGCATCCACCAGCCACCGCACCAGGCCGAAGTAGCTCCCAGGCATGGCCTCCTTAGGCCACAGCTGAACTATGAGGCCCTTCATGGCCTGTTCGGCCGCCTTGTGGAGCTCGACCAGCTGCTTCAGCTGCTCGCTAAGGGGCACCGGATGTCCGGCCTCAGCATACTGAGACCAGAAGACGTTCTCCGTCGATCTCCCCTCCTCGGCCCGGTAGAACGTAGCAGCATCAGACACGCTGCGAGGAAGATCTGCAAACGCTCCTGGAGAGCTCCGAATTCGGGTAAGCAACAGGTAATTAACACTCACATGCTTACTTTGCATGAAAAATGCCTTACCCGCTGCTATTTTCTTCACCGCCTCGATCTCCTGGAGGGCCTTGTAGGCTTCGGCCTTAGCGGCTTTGGCACTATCAAGAGCCGTTGCAAGCTCAGACTCTCGAGTCTTTGAGTCACGCTCTAGGCTCTCATGTTTTTTCACGAGATCCTGGAGCTCTTGCTGTACCTCCACCACCCGCACCTCATGCTTCTCTCGCTCGGTGCGCTCTGCGGCCGCATTGTGTTCGGCCGCGGCCACCGCCTCTTTCAGGGTCGCCACCTCGTTAGTGGCCCCTGCAATATCCACGTTATCCTTGTCATTTTTCTTGCAACCAAATCCTTTTCTTTAAGGTACAATTTTAATAAGGTATTACTCACCTTATTTTTCCTCGAGCTGCTTCTTGGCACGGCCGAGCTCGTTCTCGGACCGCTCGAGGCTTTACTTCAAAGTATTGAGCTCCGTAGTCAGTGCGGCGAAGGTCAGCAACACAGCCTGCAATCCCATATTGACATATTTTTTATGACTCCTGTGTATATCTTTTTAAGATCCTCAGTCCGGCTTTTCTTTCCGAACACCGAACCGAGCATCAAGGGCTACTGTCTATGCGGTACCTTTTTATATATATTGAAATTCTTACCTCAAAGCCTGTTAGAAGGCTGCTGCAGGCTTCGGTCAGCCCGCTCTTGGCGAGCTGAACCTTCTGAATCACCGCACTCATAACAGTGCGGTGTTCCTCTTCAATGGAGGCGCCATTGAGCGCCTCCAGCAAATTATCCGGCACCTCCGGTTGGACGGAGGCAGCCGGCGTCACGGTCTTGCCCTTCTTACGAAGGGGTCACCCGCCGGACTCCGGAGCAACTGTGGGCTCCGGGGCTGAGTCTGGTGCAAAGTCTGGGAGGTTGTCCCGCGACACCTCTGGGGCCTCCTCCTCCTGGTGGGTCCCTTCCTGGGATCCCGCCTCGGCGTCGTCCGCACCACGGGGGGTGGAGGCAGTCGGAAGAGAATCCATATCCGACGCACCTAAGGACCTGCTCGACGAAGCGGGAAGATCATCCTTGGGCGGACTGCAGGGTTGTATGCGGCATTAGAAAGACATTATGTGGCGAAAAGGAAAAACCTTGAAGTTATTCGGGAGTCCGGATACTTACGATCTCGCCAGGGGCTTGGCCCTTGGAGGCCAGTCCTCGTCGTCGTCACTGGCGTTGGCAGAGCAGTCCGGGGGAAGAGTTTTTCCCTTCTTGGACCCTTCGGCCTCCCTTGTTGGGGAGGCCTTCCTTTTCTTCCCTCCCCCCGCTGGGGGAGAGCCTTTCTTCTCCTCCTCCTCGCCTTGGTGGGAGGAGTCGGCCTCGGATTCATCATCCGATAGCACCTGAAAACGGGAACTCTTCCGAGTCCCCGTGGCCTTCTTCTTGGCCTTCTTCTCCGGCACCACGTGGGGTGCCGGAGCCAGCAGCCCCGTTAGGCGGGCGTCCGCTGGGTCCTCTGGCAATGGGGCCGGACAGATAGTCCGTTCGGCCTTCGCCAGCCAGTCCTGTCAAAGGTAAAGGGAGTTTAGATCCCGCATAGAGTCAAACTATGGAAAACAAGTGACAAAATCACTTACCTCGTCAGCTGGACGCTGCGAGCGGAATCCGCGATCTTCGGTAGCGGATGCGGGAGCCTCGGCGCCCTTGAACAGCACCTTCCAGACATCTTCGTACGTAGTGTCGAAGAGCCCGCTCAGGGTCTGGTGCTGCGCCGGATCGAACTCCCACATGTTGAAACCCCGTCGTTGGCACGGGAGAATCCGGCGGATGAGCATGACCTGGACTACGTTGACAAGCTTGAGCTTCTTGTCCACCAGCTTTTGGATACAGGCTTGGAGTCCGGTCAGCTCCTCCGAATCGCCCCAGATCCGGCCACTCTCTTTCCAGGAGGTGAGCCGTGTAGGGATGCCGGATCTGAATTCGGGGGCCGCTGCCCAATCAGGGTCACGCGGCTCGGTGATGTAGAACCACCCCGATTGCCACCCCTTAATGGTTTCCACGAAAGTGCCCTCCAGCCACGTAACGTGGGACATCCTGCCCACCATGGCGCCTCCGCACTCCGCTTGGCTGCCCTTCACAACCTTCGGCTTGACACTGAAGGTCTTGAGCCACAAGCCGAAGTGGGGCTGGATGCAGAGGAAGGCCTCGCACACGACGATAAACGCCGAGATGTTGAGGATGAAATTCGGGGCCAGATCATGGAAATCTAGGCCGTAGTAGAACATGAGCCCCGGACAAAGGGATGAAGTGGGAAGCCCAGTCCGCGGAGGAAATGGGGAAGAAATACTACCCTCTCATGGGGCCTGGGGGTGGGGATGAGCTCTCCCTCGTCGGGGAGCCGGTGCGCGATGTTGCTGGACAAATATCCGGCGTTGCGCAGCTTCTGGATCTGCTCCTCCGTGACGGAGGAGGCCATCCACTTGCCTCCCGCTCCGGACATAGTTGGAGAAGGTTGAGGTGAGAAGTGCGGACTTGGGCGCTGGAGCTCGAGTTCGCGGAGATGGATAAGCCAAGGAGGAAGAAGGCGCAGGTAAAAGGGTTGGATCTTTATCCCCTTATATGGGCGGACAAAAACATGTGTCCCCACCGGCCTGGTAAAACTCGCTTATCTCCCAAGCGTCACAATCAATGGCGCGGTTGGGTTACCCACGTCCGTATTGATGGGAATCCCGGAATAAGGGGAACACGATCTCTGCTTCGACAAGACGTGCCAAGGAAACCGCTTCGCTAAACGCGCTGAGGTGGAACAATAAAAACAATTGAGTAAAGGCTTGGTAGTGGTGTGACGTCACGCCACAAAATACGTCAGCAGATTGAACTTGTGTAATATTATTCTCTCTACGGTGGTACGTGGAATTTATTTTTGCAGAGCCGGACACTATCCTGGTGTTCACAATCTTCTATAAATTATTCGGAGGAAGAACCCGCCTTGCAATGCCGAAGACAACATGCGCGCCGGACTCGTCGTCATTGAAGCCTGGTTCAGGGGCTACTGAGGGAGTTCCGGACTAGGGGGTGTCCGGATAGCCGAAACTATCATGATCGGCCGGACTCCAAGACTATGAAGATACAAGATTGAAGACTTCGTCCCGTGTCCGGATGGGACTTTCCTTGGCGTGGAAGGCAAGCTTGGCGATACGGATATGTAGATCTCCTACCATTGTAACCGACTTTGTGTAACCCTAGCCCTCTCCGGTGTCTATATAAACCGGATGGCTTTAGTCCATAGGACAAACAACAATCATACCATAGGCTAGCTTCTAGGGTTTAGCCTCCTTGATCTCATGGTAGATCCACACTTGTAACACACATCATCAATATTAATCAAGCAGGACGTAGGGTTTTACCTCCATCAAGAGGGCCCGAACCTGGGTAAAACATTGTGTCCCTTGTCTCCTGTTACCATCCGCCTAGACGCACAGTTCGGGACCCCCTACCCGAGATCCGCCGGTTTTGACACCGACAATGGTGCTTACGCTCAGCTGCACCGTTCTGTTGATGTGTATGAGGACAAGACACATGATGTAAAATGCCAAGCTTATGAAAGAAGGTGTTAAGATTACGGTATTCACCCCCCAATTAGACTGAACATGGATAATTTTGTGCTTAAGCAATCGTTCAACATGTGCTTGAAATTGCATGAAAACATGAAACACATCAGATTTGCGCTTAATAAGATAAATCCAAGTAAAGCGACTGGAAGCATCTATGAAACTGACATAATAGTTGTGCCCACTAAAAGAAGTTTGGGCATAGCCCCACACATCGGAAAACACAAGTTCAAGAGGAGCTTTGACAACACGACTTGATACAGAAAAGGGCAACTGATGACTCTTGCCTTGTTGACAGGCATCACACACTAGAAACTCCTTATTACTTGACTCAACGGGAAGACGATGACGATGAAGCACATGGTGCACAATGGGAGTGGCAGGGTGGCCAAGGCGAGAATGCCACTGCGACGATGACACCCGCACGCCACTGAAAACTTGAGACACTCATGGCACATCAAGCACTCATGGCACGTCAAGCGCATATAAGTCGTCGCGAGCTCGACCACTAAGGAGAACATCCCCCGTGTCCCGGTTCTTAACAAAAAAATGAAAAGGGTGAAACTCAACAAACACATTGTTGTCACGAGTTAATTTAGGAACCGAGAGTAAACTACGTGTGACTGAAGGAACACGAAGGGCATCAAGGAGACGCAAGGTTTTAGTGGTACGGGAAAGAAGAGATGCCTGACCAACATGTGAGATGGGCATACCTGATCCATTGGCAGTGCAGACCTGATCATGACCGGTGTAGGGCTGGCGAGTGGCCAACTTGTCAAGTTGGCTCGTCAAATGGTCCGTGGCGCCTGTGTCCATGTACCAGACAGGGTCCACAAAATACGATAGAGTGAATCCAGGCTCCTGTGTAGCGAGAGCAGCTTGCTTCTCGTTACCCTTCCCATTGTTCCCAATGCCAAGAAAATCATGTTTAAAACATCGATGACACCTAGACGCCAAGTGCCCCTCAATGCCGCAAAGCTGACACTCGACCCCACCACCACACGCCACGCAGTGAAGCCGCTTGCGACCAGCCGTTGGAGGAGCTGGAGCGGACAGACGGGGCTGGTTGCCCGTGGACGGCGGCGGCTTTTGCTTGGCACCACGGGCACCCCCGCGAGGAGCGGCGTTCGCAGAAGGGCCCTCCGTGTAGACTCCGACAGAGCGGCGAGCAGCGAACCGCTGCTTCGTGTTAAGGATGCGGGCATAGAGATCACGAGGTGGCATCGGCGTGTCACGTCCATTGACGTTTTCAACAAGAGAGTCATAGTCCTCGTCAAGTCCATTGAGAATGACTGAAGTAAACTCCTCATCACGGAGTGGCTTCCCAATTGAGGACAGTGTATCAGCCAAACTTTTTACTTTGTTGAAGAAGGCTATGACAGAGAGATCATTCTTCTTGACCTCACCCAGCTGGTTGCGAATGGCAGACGAACGTGACAACGACTGCGAGGAGAAGCTGGAGTCAAGCGTGGTCCATGCATCCCTCGATGTGGCGGCAAAAACCACCATGCCAGCCACGGATGGAGTGAGCGAAGACTGAATAGCACCCAGGATGGCTTGATCTTGAGCAGTCCACCGACGATGAGCAGGGTCGGGGACCATGACAGAGCCACCATGGGGCGAGGGTACCGGAACCATAGCCGGAGGGCACGATAGGGAGCCATCAACATATCCCTCGAGGTAGTGGCTACGCATCTGCGGCAACACTTGGGCGCGCCACAGGAGGTAGTTATCAGCAGAGAGCTTCACTGTCACCAGATGAGCAAAGTGAAACGGCCCTGGTTCGGCCATTGGCGCGGAGAGCGGCAGATCAGGCAGCGGAACGACACTGTATGGGATAAGTGCATCGGCCGATTGTTGTTGATGATGACCGTAAGTCGCCGATGGGTGCACACCATACGGGAGTGCAGGAGGAGCAGCATACGTCGGGGCGGCAGCAGCGTACAGCGCGTACGACGCAGTCGATGGCGTGACGTATGGCGCAGGGTACGGGCCACCGTACGGCGCCTGGACGTGAGCGCCATAGGGCCCCGAGGCCGGGGGCGCATCGCGGTGGTGGGCCGGAGCTGGAGGGCCACCATAGGCCGCCCGCCGAGAGGCACCGTAGGAGGCCGGTGACGGAGGCGTGCCGCGCGACGGGATCAACACGGCAGGCGGCCGAGGCGGCGGCGGCATAGCAGACGATCGAGGTGCGGGAGGTTGCGATCCCACGGGAGCAGATCGGGCCCAGGCAAGCGGAGGCGACGCTAGGAACGGCGACTCCATCGCCAGGGTGGAGAGAGGCGGCGCGGCGGCGGGAGCCTGCGCGACGGCAGCAGAGGAGGCGGAAGCGTGACGCGGATCGAACGCGTCGTCTGATACCATGTTTGACGTATTAGGGTTTGGAACAATACTCGATACCCTTGATGGTACGGCTGTCGTATATTTATAAGAGGGAACCGTACAAATACAAGTTATGTTACAACACGTATATCTAATATATACTTAGTCTAACATGCTACACGTCCGCCTTGGCGGCCGTTAGATCTGGCTACATCTGGCGGCCATGTCTCATCGTCACTATTGCAACAAAGACAATGTTACATAACCTTTTGCAACAAAACTCATGTTGCGGAAACATTTGCAATTTTTTTCTGAAACATAGGTTATGTTGCAGATTTTTTTTTCGTCTTCACTTTTTTGCAACATAGGCACTGTTGTGAAAGGAACTTTTGCAACACAACCGATGTTGCAGAAATTTTTGCAACGGAGATGGTGGTGTAGAAACGTGGTCATCGTTGACTCGGGGATATTCTCAAAAGTTAAGAACATATTTTTGAAATGCATGAACATTTGTTTTTGTATGCTATGAACATTTTTTCAACATTGCACAATCATTTCTTAATAATATCATGAACATTTTTTAAAATGTCACAACAGTTTTCTAAAATGGACAACATTTTCTAATACCTCAAGAACAAAATTTTAACACCCCCCATATATTATTTTTTATACACAGTGAACATTTCAAAATGACACGGTGTAAACTGAGGCCCAAGAACCAAGCCATTTAACTGATGGATGCACCTGCAGATCTTTTGACTGAAATAGTGTAAGGTGGGAGTGCAAATAAAACACTACATAAAGAAACGACCCGCATTATTAGGCCACGGCCATGCATAAGAACGGCCCCAATACCCTTCGCAATAATTAACTAATATATAGGGTTGTCGATGCGACGGGCCATCATTCCACTCTGTTTTCTAGTCCGCATATATTTAAAAAATAAATATCTCCTAACAACAGTTACAGAGTTTACCCGTACTATTTGCGATATTTTTTGGATTCAAATAATTTCTTCTTAGCGGTGGTTTGCAATAATGGTTCAAGCACTGCTTTGCAATAGCGGAGTACTACTTGGAATCTTGCAGCATCTAGCCTGACTGAGAATAATGCATTGCTATCCGAGTTTCAGACGTTTAATATAGTCAAGCAAGGCTGAAACAACAGGTTTTAATTATCCAATTGCACCAATACTGCCTTGCTTGTTCCGGGTAGCCAGTTCCCATAGGTTTTTAATGTGGATCTCTGCTGTGATATATAATGCTATATTCGGTTGAAGTTCCCATTGGTTTCAAAAAAATGTTCATGGTCCACACAAAAAATGTTTATACAATTTTTAAAAATGTTTATTGTCATAAAACAATTTACATGGCATTTTAAAGAAAATATTCACATTTTTCCAAAAATGTCGATGAAATTTTCAAAATGTTTATACTATGTTAAAAGATGTTCATGTAGTTTAAAAAAACTGTTTATTGCCATTAATAAAATGTTCAATATGTATTTTAAAAGTTTGACCATGTGTTTGAAAAGTCTTCAAAACCATACATTAAGAGAAAAGTATACATCTTGTATTTGACATGTTCAAGGTTTATCAAAAAAATGTTTCACGTGTACACCCAAAATTTATAGTGTGTACTGACCTTTTTGCGTGTGTTGTAAAAAAGAAAACCAATAAAAACCTACAAAAAACAAAAGTAAAACCGAAAAAAGTTAAAAAACAATGAAAACCGATAAATAAAAAACAAAACTGTTCAAAAAAGTGACAACAGAGCAAGAAATGAAGAAACCCGGTGAAAAAAGAAAATAAAAAAGAGAAAAAACAAAGAAAACCAAAGAGAAATAAGAAAAGGGTAAAGGCCAACAAAAAACCAAGCCAAAACCAGTACAATGACCAAACGAAACCAGAAGCGTCTCTATTGAATCCTAGTGAACAAAAAAACGACACACGAAAACTGAGCCGAACTAGTAGCTACACATCGAGGGAATACTTCAGGCGACACAAACGTTGTACTCGCTGTCAGCGAGATATATGGCCTGTTTGGTTTGTATCCTCATCATTTTTTGCCTGGCCTGGAGTTGCGCCTGAGTTTGACGTGTGGTTGTTTGGTTGATGCCCAGTGCAAAAGAGACTCCTTGTGTTGTGATTAGCCTGGGGTAGTCTCCAGGCATTGTAATTAGCCTGGGCCAGGCCACCGGGTTCGGACGCCTGGGCATGCTGCCACGAGCAAAGAGCGGCCTGGATGGGACGTTTGAATAAACAACAGTCTCATTAGATGTACCAGGCCAGGAACCAAAGCCAAACGTAACCTTATGCGATCGTCCTGATGGGCCGACGCAACAACACATGTGGTGCAGGCGGTTTCTATGGTGGGAATTGATTCTAGTAGCCTTTCGCCAGGTTTCCAGATGGCGTCGTAGTGTTTTTTATGTTTTTATTTTCTGTGTTTCTATTTATCATTATTTTATCTATTTTATTTCTTCCTCCATTTCCCCCTTTTACCTTATTTCAAATAGGCACTGAATATTTTTTAATACACGATGAACATTTTGTA
This sequence comes from Triticum aestivum, assembly GCF_018294505.1. NCBI lineage: Eukaryota > Viridiplantae > Streptophyta > Magnoliopsida > Poales > Poaceae > Triticum > Triticum aestivum. The sequence goes on from NC_057798.1 coordinate 66,066,140, forward strand.
ACGCACATTGAACATTTTATTAATGATAAAAACATTTCTCAAGTGTTAAAACATTATTTTATTTTTATGAACATTTTTTTTACTGTACCTTTTCCAAATTACGCATAAAATTCTACATTTTCATAGAATATCATGGACATGTTTTTTTTAAACGTATGGTATTTTGTTAACTGTCATGAACCTCTTTATGAATTGTACGAAACACTTTCCTAAAATTAAGAACATATTTTTGAAACATGTGAACATTCTTTTTGTATGGTATGAATATTTTTTTTAAACATTGAACGAACATTCTTAATAATATCATGAACATTTTATAAAATATTACAACAAAATTTTTAAATGGATAACCTTTTCTAATAGCGCAAGAACAGAATTTAACACTCCCCGGATATTATTTTTTTATACACAGTGAACATTTTGAAGCGACACGGTGTAAATCGAGGCCCAAGGCCCTAGCCGTGTAACTGATGTATGCACTTGTAAATCTTTTGAGTGAAATAGTGTAAGGTGGTGGTGCAAATAAAACACCGCAAAAAGAAACGACCCGCATTATTAGGCCACGGCCATGCATAATAAGAACGGTCGCAATAACTGAGATATAGGGTAGACGATGCGACATGCCATGATTCCACTTTGTTTTATGAGCCATATTTATATTTGAAAATAAATACCCCAGAACATCATTCATAGAGTTTGTACGTATTATTCGCGTCGATATTTTTCAGCATTCACATGATTTGTTCTTAGCGGTCGTTTGCAATAATGGTTCATGCACTGCTTTGCAATGGCGGGGCACTTGGAAACATGCAGCTTCAAGCCTGATTGAGGCCAATGCATTGCTGTCCGAGTTTCAGATGTTTAAGATAGCCACGCAACGCTGAAACAAAGGATTTTAATTATCCAATTGCCTCCATACTATTCCTTCTGTTTCAAATTACTCGTCATAACAATGGATGTATCTAGATGTACCTTGCTTGTTCCGGGTAGCCAGTTCCCAGAGTTTTTAATGTGAATCTCTGTTGGGAAGTTTATTTATAGTGGCATATGCAGTCGTCTGAAACTTGCTGGCTGTGAATTGAGGTCTAAGAGCAACTCCAGCAGACCCCGCAAAACGCCCGGCACGCAAAAATTCCGGCAAGTATGCGGGCTCGGGCCAATTTTTTGGCCAGAACAGAGTCCGCATACTCGCCAGGCCCGCAATTTTTTTTGCTGCAGCCCGCAAACCGCATGCCCCGAGCACTATAAGTACGGTTCCGCGACCCTTTTGCGGGTCCAAACCCTATCCCTCCGCCGCCGCGAGCCACCCGATTCCCCTTTCCCCTCTCCCAATTTCTAGCCGTCGGCGACCCTCCGCCCCGCCTCCAGCCGCCATGTGGGGTCGATTGTGGAGCTCCGGATGCGGCTCCGGCAACAGATCCGGCCGTGAGAGGGACCCGGAGCGCGAGCGGCGCGTCCGGTCCGACGGCGCGAGGAAGCGCGGCGCCCGGAAGTGGACCAACCACGGGTTGTCGCCGCCGGCGAGCTTCGAGCGCCGCAAGACGGAGGAGTACGACCGCCGCGCGCGCGTCCTTCTCCTCCGCGAGGTCTTCCTACGTCGGATCCTCCTCCTCCTCCGCCGCGGGGTTCCTCCCTGTGAAAAGGGAGTGGTCGGACGAGGAGGAGGAGCCGGAGCCGCCGGCGCCGTTCGCCTTCATCCCGGTGAAGGAGGAGCCCGAGGAGCCCGCTCTACTCGGCCGCCGCGGAGTCGTCGGGCCCGAGGACTTTGTCGCGGACTTCGCCGCCGTCGCCGCCGCCATCACCGAGCGGAGCGTGCGCGAGAAGGAGGAGCGCCGGCGCCACGCCGAGGAGCTCGAAGCCCTCGAGTGGCGGCAGGCGGTCGCCGACAATGTCGCCGCCAACGAGAAGGCTGACGAGTGGCGCCGCATCCGCGCGGAGCAGGCAGAGAAGTACGTCGACCTGTGCAGCTCCGGCGAGGAGGATTGAGCGTCCGACTCCTCCACGGCGTCGTCCAGTTTGCCGCGACGTCGCCGCCGTCAGATCTGACCCCCTAGTACTAGTTTAACGTAGTATGTAGTATAGCTATGCTTGTAGTTTGTTGATCATGTGATGAACTATGTAGTATGTGATGAACTATGTTTGTGCAATTTCTCCCGCGAAAGTATTTTTTCAAAATATGCAGGTTTAGATACGGGTTCTGCTCGGCGGCGCATGTTTTTGACCCGCAAACGCGACCTTCGTCAACCTGCAAATGCGTTTCGCGGGTCGTATTTTTGCGGGGTCTGCTAGTATTGCTCTAAGAAACCAAGTCAGGTAACTGGTGGATGCATTCATTTCAACGGTTTCATTCAACCACATATGCACTGCATATTCTTTTGACTGAAATGGGGTAAGGTGGTGGTGCATGTCAAGCAAGGCCCCTCTTCAGAAAGTGTATTTAATCGCATTCAACCAAGTTTATGACTCGTGTGTCTGTTACCACTGCACCTACACCTTTGTGTCGGTCAGTCAGGAAGTAACTGCATTTTCATGGATATAGAGTACTGCACTTTCAGTCAACCACTCACTCACCCCCACTGCCCTTCCACTGCACCTAGGCTATAAGATCGAGATGAGATGAGAGTGGGTTGAGCACCCTCCTTGGATATTTGTAAGGCAGAGTGAACTGAAGATGGGTCTCAGCTCAAGCCTAGTGCCGGTGACATCTGCACTGCTCCTCTTCTGCTGCCTCACTGCTGGTAACAAACTGCGAAATTCCCATCCTTCATTTCCGTGTCAAATGCATCGAGATCGTCGATCTCAAGTAGAGTACATTTTTCAGACGGTTTGCCCAATCTGCCGCCATGGCAGGGAATGCTGCCGCTAATGGCAGCGGTGGTCTGAGGCTGAACTACTACTCCGAGAGCTGCCCGAGGGCGGAGCAGATCGTGAAGGAGCAGGTGAGGAGGCTGTACGAGGAGCACGGCAACACGGCCGTGTCGTGGCTCCGGGCCCTCTTCCACGACCGCACTGTCAAATCCTGCGACGCGTCGCTGCTCCTGGAGACCGATGCCGCCACGGGCCTCGTCTCCGAGCAGGCCTCCCCGAGGAGCTTCGGCATGCGCAACTTCAAGTACGTGGGCGCCATCAAGTCCGCCCTGGAGCGCGAGTGCCCGGGCACCGTCTCCTGCGCGGACCTCCTCGCGCTGGCCGCCCGGGACGGCGCGGCCATGCTGGGCGGGCCGGCGGCGATCCCGATGCGGACGGGGCGGCGGGACGCCACGGAGAGCCAGTACGGCGAGGTGGAGCGGTACATCCCGAACCACAACGACACGGTGTCGGCGGTGCTGTCCCGGTTCGCGGCCATGGGGCTGGACGCCGAGGCCGTGGTGGCTCTGCTGGGCGCGCACTCCGTGGGCCGCGTCCACTGCAGCAACCTGGTGGCGCGGATGTACCCGGCGGTGGACGGCGGCATCGAGCCGGCGTACGGCGCGTACCTGCGGGGCAGGTGCCCGACGGCGGAGGCGAGGGAGGACACCCGCGACGTGGCGTACGCGCGCAACGACCGCGCCACGCCCATGGTGCTCGACAACATGTACCACAAGAACCTGCTGAAAGGCCGGGGCCTGCTGCTCGTGGACCAGAGGCTCGCCTCCGACCCGCGCACGGCGCCGTTCGTGAAGAAGATGGCCGCTGACAACGGGTACTTTCGTGAGACGATCGCGGCGGCGCTGGTGAGGATGTCGGAGAACGGGCCGCTCACCGGCGGGCAGGGGGAGGTCAGGAGGGACTGCAGGTTCGTCAACGCTAAGTGAGAGCTAGTGATCAGTGGCTCCCTAGTGCAAGACGTGATGGTGTGTGTATGTACTATGTGCTCGTGGCGTGGGGCACCCCCATGTATCATGTGCGTTTGCATGCTTGCTGTATGAGTGTGCATGCTGCCTGCCTGTACCTGATGGATATGCCGTAGTACGAGTTTACTATGAGTGGGCAGGGGGAGGTCAGGAAGGACTGCAGGTTCGTCAACACCAAGTAAGAGCTGAGCTTAGTCAGCGACGTGGCCTAGTGGCAAGACGTAACCGTGCGTGTGCGTGTGCATGTGTATGTGGTCGTGGCATGGGGCAATAATAATTCAGAGGAAGTGATGAAGGGACCATGTATCATGTGTGCGTGTGCGTGTGCGTGTGCGTGCTTGGCTTGCTGTATGAGCATGCATGCTGCCTGCCTGTACCGGATGGATATGCGTTATCCGAATTCGCTGTAGTTTTCAACGACTGCAACACTGACGTCTCGAAATGGAATTCTGCCGACCTACCTACAAACAAGTAGCACGATAGTATGGCAGGAGGCATTGATGAACTAAGAGCATCTCCAGCAAGGCCGCCTCGGCGCGAACCGGCGCAAGTTTGGCGCTTGGAGGCGTCTCGGTCCCCAGTCGTCGCCCACAAGGTCGCCCTGGGTTCAGCGAAATTACGTAGAAACTTGTGCAAACTCGGCGATCTGATTCGAACTCGGCGAAATTTTATTGAAATTTGTAAAAAAAAAAGTAAAAACATGCAAACTACGCCGCTAGCCACTACTTCCCGGCCACTGCCCGTCATCTACATGCCGAGAAACCTGTAGAAGCGGGTGTAGTCGCCGCCGCCGTTGTCGTCGTCGTCACGGGCCCCGCTGGAGCCACCCCCGCCCCTGCTGCAACCCTGCCCAGGGTCGCCGAAGCGCGGCCGGGAGCTGGACGGCCATGCCTCGTCCTCATCGTCACTTTCGAGGACGATGACGCCGCGCTCCTCGCGGCGGCATCGCCGGTCCTGGAGTTCCGCGTACGCCTGGCGGTGGTGGCGCACCTGCTCGCGGACGTAGTCCTCCTTCGCCCATTTTAGGGCGGACTCGTCGTCGAGAGCCACCATGTCGGCATGCTCCGGCTTCACGGGGAGCAGGCCCGGCTCGGGCTTCGGCCGGACCAAGCGAAGGGAGCGCGGGGAGGGGCGGGCACCCTCGTTGATTACGAGGGCGCCACTGCGGGTGCGGCGCCGCTGCGGCGTCTCCTCCGGCTCTGGCTTGACGGGGCGGAGAGCCGGCGAGCCGGAGGAGAGCGAGCCGGAGCCCGACGTCGAGGACGTCGGCTCCATTCATCGCGGCATCCAGGAACTGCCGCGGCGGCGAGAGAAGGACGGCCACGTCGGGTACTCGAGGCGCGGCACGTTGCCGGTCTCAATGTGGTCGATGACGGCCTCGAGGGTGCGGCCGGGGACGTCCCACCACTCGCGCCGTCCTTCAGCGTTGAGGCGGCCGCGGGAAATGACGTCGTTGACAGAGGCGATCTGCTCCTCGCGGTGGCGCTCGAAGTACATCGTCCATAGCGTTTCGCTGTTGGACGAGTACCTCGACTGGTTCCGCTGCTTCTCCTTCAGGGAGGAGCGAATGCGGGCGATCTCCGGCCGCCGTGCCGCCCCTTCTGGCACCGGCGGCACCGGAACGCCGCCGGCGCTCAGCATCCACGCCTCCGGTACGCGCATGTCAGGGGGCGCCGGGTACTCGGCCTCGTAGAGGAGGCGCGCCTCCGGCTCTTGGAGGCGTCGGTGGCCGAAGCCGTTCACCGCTACACAATCGCCTGGGAACCTCTCGACCATCTTTTGCTTTGCTCGTCGGCGGGAAGGGGGGAGATGGTTTTTGCGAGAGTGGGAGGGTGTGGCGTTCACCGACGGGGAGTGGGCGCCTTTTATAGTCCAAGCGGGGCGGCGGGGAGGCGGCATGCCGGGCAACGCATGCCGGGAGCGGGCGGGACGCGCGTCGGCGGCGCCTTCACTACGCCGTCCGTGAGGCATCAATGGAGCATAATTGTAGGCTGACCGACGCGGCAGCCTTGCTAGCCTTGGCATTGATTCCCGAGGGAACCGAGACGATGAGGGCGACGAAGCGGCGTCTCGCTGACTAGGCGGGCCCGCCCCCTGTTCGCGCCAAAACCGCTCGCCCCGGCGCCCCCGGGCGCCCCCAGTGCGTCGGGTTCGGCCTGGGTCCACCGACACTAACTTTGGCCCAAACCGGCGAAAAACGCGCTCTTCGGGGCGCGACTGGGCCGTTTTTTCGGCGCCGACGTGAAAAAATTGCCTTGGGGGGCCGTGTTGGGGGCGTGGCTGGAGATGCTCTAAACTCGCCTGATCCAGCGGAGTAAATTAACTTTGAGGCTTAGGTTTGCGAAAAACACTAGGATACAGTTTCCTGCAAAAAACACCACGTCTTTCGTAATTGTTTTGCAAAAAAGCACTGATCGGCGGATCGGGCCGTGTTAAGTGCTACTATGGCAGGTGGGGCCTGTTTTTCGCCTATGTGGCACTCCAGGCCGCCCCGAAAGCCGTCAGACGGTGTTAGACGGCGCCGTTCGGTCCTCCCGGTCAAACGAGTGAACCGTTACTCCTCTTATCCACTCTACACGCTCGCCCCTCTCTGGCTATGTTGCTCTCTCTCGCTCTATTCTTGCTTGCCGCATCCGCCGCCGCCGCCGCAGCGCCATGGTGTCGTGGAGTTATGGGTCGGATAGTAGCAAGCACACCGTTGAGTACATGAGCTCGGCTTCCGACGACAGCACCATTAAGATCAGTTCTCAGAGTTAGGGTTAGGGTTAGCGTTTGATATTTGGGGATTTCTCGAATGAGCTTGTTCACGTTGTGGATCAAATCTCTGGCATACCTTTGCACTCCATGTGCCTTCTAGCACTGAAAACTTAGATTTCCAATGCCCTGAGACTGAGTTGCATGTTTTGTGCCATGGACATGGGAAGGCTGCAGAGAGGCGTGTTGCTTTCGAAGGGGTTCACACTGGCGGGAGGTTTCTTTGTTGTGCAGAGAAGGTATGGTTTCAATTGAACTACTTGGAAGTTGTGGATTTACCGAATAGATCTATCATTTGTTTACCATGGATATGTATTGTGGAAGCAATCATTGTATTATATTGTGAAGTTAGGACAGTGGATGCATTCATTGTTTACTTTGCCAACATTGTTTAGTCTGGATCTAGCAACATTGTTTAGTTAGGTCATTTTGTTAACTCTGGCATGTAATCTAGCCTATCATTCTAAGCAATTAACTATTATGTATTTCTTTATGTTAATACTATTTTTTCAGGAAGGTAAAAACCGTGGGAGTTAATTGCATGGAAGTACCACACTTCGACACACTGTAACGGATTAGTACCACTAGTCATATTTTTTTGCATGTAAGTACCATCGCTGAAAAATGGAGGAGGGTAAAGATATGAGCACATGAAGAGGCATGCAAAATTTCAACTCATTTGGATACTCCTAGCTAGTACTTCCTTCACAATGGCTTATGTCTGACAAAAACTTTGAAAATTCATTGAGGAAGATTCACTAGGCAAATGAAGTTGAATTTTGGCATGTGGCAATGATTTGGACAGGGAAGAATGCCCAAAAAGTTTGGGATCAAACAAGATAAGCTAAATGACACTTCCTTCACAAAGTGCCATTCTGGACAAAATAGAAAAAGGAATATTGGGGAATTATTTTTGAACTGGCCAAGAAAGGATTTTGACATATTTGAGCAAGATATGACCCAAACAGTTTATGAGAATTATTTGGAAATTTTAGGATGGAGAGAAATATAGGTTGCTTCACAACCTAGGGCAAACAGGGTTATTCCCTTTACAGAAAAAGGAATATTCCTGAAAAAAGAATTATGGAGTTGGGCTAGGATGGAAATGGCATGATCTTGAAATGAGTTTGAGAATGATGAACCACTTGGGAGAAGAAGAAATGATGATCTCCCGGGTTTCAAGTCCACGGATCCACTCCGAAAAAAAAACAGAGCAAAAATCAAATGAAGCAAAAAGAAAAAGAAAGGGCAAAAAACCAGGCTGTTACAATTTATTTTCCTGATGGTATATTCATCTCATTAGGAAGGCCCTATTGTGTGGCTTTGGTCTTCCTAATTTTTGTGTGGATTTTTTTTCTTTCTTATTAGCTTTGTCAAACAATGATTATCCTAGCGCAAGATCAACTCATGGATATTTCCTTGTTGTACATATTTCCATTTTGAAATAGTAGACCTTTCTCCATTGTTGAGATGTTGATAGGGCAAGTTTAATTCATGGTTTATTTTGCCAGAACTAAGATTAGCCTGGAGAAAGTGTGGCATGCATGCCATCTATGTCACACACAAATTGTTAAATTTCCTTTCTTCATTTTTTGTTCATGAATGTTGCACTCCTGGAGATGAGAGACTTAGAATGGGTGCAAAATGGTCCTGGCTACCCACGAACACTTCAAGCTCGCCAGTGGTGCCTGTTATAACTTCCACTGTGGCGCTGTAGTCGAGTCCATCAATTCAAATTCTGAAGATAACATGTAGTCCAAATCCAAGAGGGAACAAATTCAGTTGTTCCGAGACTGCAATCTTTTTTGTATATCTTGTTGAAAGTTTGCATCTCTACCATGTTCACTTGGACAATGCTTATATGTATTATAAGTCCTTCCAAGTTCATAGAATATCAGACATTATGAAATCTTTACTATACGATTGGAATTTCTTCTTGGATTATGTTTTCTTTTTGGTCTACTCCAACATCACATACATCCTCAGAAGGTAAAATATGGGGTTTGCATTGAACTTCACCTATAGAGTGGCAGGGATTATCGCCACTACAGAATTAAATACACATGAATTTAATGTGCTGCTTTGGTTGAGACATGCGTTGCATGTGCACGCTAACTAGTATAGATACATAAGTAGGAGAAGCCATGGTATTTTTATGTTCATTGCTGATTTCTATAAGTGGTAGTTGAATAAAATTTACAGAGCATGTGTTAAATTATTATTGAACCCACGGTTACTTAAAGACACGTTTGACCAAAAACAATGCAAACGACTAAACTTATACACTAGAAGTTTATAGAAATATGCCTACTAATCTTACACTAGAAAATCACTATTAAGACATTTGTTTCATCATATGCTTTGCAGGTCTCTACAATGATGTTTAAAAATATTAAAATATACATAAACATTCATGCTATATACTTTATGTGATTATTGACAATTATTCAAGTGAATTTTATTACAAAATACAATTTAAATTTATCACAATTCAAATGTACTTTTTGTATTGATACACACTACAATTGTATAACAAAAAACACAATACTTGGTCTATTACACTAATTAATAAGATAATAATCGTTAATCATGTAACATATTTTTTTTAAATGGCCATAATAAAATGTTTTATACGAAAGTACAAAAGTTTGATATAAATTAAATTAGAGATATTATAACTAAAAACCGTTTCACTCCTTCAAATCTCGAGCATATCACATTTCTATAAATTTAAGGACACATGATCACCTTATTACGTAGAGATGTTTATTACATCCAGAGAAGCACTAGTCACTATGAATCCAAATAGTATGCTTATATCAGAGGCTGAGTTGTTACATATATCAATTTTAAGTGGTTGTTTGAATAAAGAATGTAAGCGTCTAGTTTTTGTAGAACAGTTTTAGAGAGATTTTTTAGAAAAACCAGTTTTGCTAACTTTTCGGTTAGTGATAAGTATATAGAAAATCTTAATTAGATAAGAAAATGGTAAAACAAGTTTAAGAAATTATTTGTTTAGAAGGCCCTTTGACCCTGCTACCGTCCTTGTCCAATCAATCCACAAGCTAGCTACCGCTCCTTTTTCTCTCACAACATGCCATGAACGGCATGGGTAGCCGCGCAACAGGAGTTGCTCCCAGCGCCCAGCAAGCTAACGGACAACCACGACCACTGCGGCAGCGCTGCCCTGCCTGCTGCTTTACTATTGCGCCGCCATGCAGCTCCCCTTTCTCCCCTCGCCCCGTCCTCCAGACACCGTGTCAAGCACCTGCCGTGCATGGCCACTCCTCTTGGCCACAAGCGTCGTCGCTCTTCCAACCGCGGCGAGTAGCTCCACGCTTTCACCACGGACATCCTTCCACTGCCAATCGACTATCCTCAGCACCCATTTTTGCCTTTTCTCAGCCTTCTCCTCCAACGCCGGTGAGTACATCCACGCCTCCACCACGGACACCACAGCGGCTCTCTGGTCAAGTCCTCCTATGTGCACCATCTATTCAACCTAGCTAACTGCCAAGCCCCTCAATTGCAGGAGAAGCCCTCTCGGTGAGCTCCCTCCACCACCGCCTCCTGGCTCTGTCGCTGGCACTCCCATGGTGTCCGACTAGAGTGTTGTAGCTTAGCCGGCGAGCGGCAACCAACAGCGATGGTATGAACGTGTTTGACTTGGCGTATAATCTGACTGTGGTGGTCGGTGGAGGTGAGGATGGCAACGACAAGGTATAGATGAAGTCTCATCGACCACGGGGCTTCAAAATATGGATACGCTGAATCGGTTTATAGAAAAACATTGAATCGTCGTTTTTCCATAAACCCACTTTTCCAGGTTTACGAAAACTAATTTTTGCTTATCCTCAAATCTGGTATGCTAAGCAAACATGGTTTTAGTTAGTTATAACCATAAGCACGTTTAGAGGAAACTAGTTTAGCAAAATCTTCGTAACCAAGCAACCCATAAGAGCTTCATGTAATATATATTAACATTTGGTTGTATTGCTTTGAATTTAATTTTTTATTAAACTGAATTTATAATTAAGTTGTGGTGAGACTCACATTTAAAATAATCAGTGGGTGAAGTATAAGTAATTTTCATCCCGGTCGATCGAGGCACCGAGCGAGCTAGAATTTTCCGGTGTCTCTACCGCACCCCACCGCTCACCCTACCAATTTAAGGTTGCCCCTTGCGTCGTAATTTTACATTGACTCGCTCCCAACATCCGGTTAGGAGCCATCAGTTTGTGGGGCTATTCATTAAAAAAAAGCCGCCCATGGGGATTAGGAGCCAACCCACTCTCACTAATTAGGCGATTCGAGCGGTTTCCAGCTTCCATGGCGAACAACATGTGGTGGACGACGGGTGGTCAATTCTGGTTGAAGCTCTGCCGCCGACAGGTTGCAACTCCCGTCGCCGACAGGTTGCAACTCCCATCGTTGAAGCTCCATGGTTGCAACACTTGATGCACCACCGCCGCCTTGGCCATCTACGCTCGCTGCACAGGATTCACAAACGACGGCATCAGTCAATGTATATGAACTGTTGTAGGAAAAACGACGACGGTTACAGCAAAAAATAACGGTTTGCACCATCCCCAAACAGGGTTGCAACTCTGGCTAACGTGGATGTAGCTTAATACATGTACGGTTGTATAATTTACATCTGCCGGTTGCATCCAAAAGTTCACCATCGTTAGATGCAACATGTCAATCCGCCCGCCAAAGCTTTTTTTGTTACTGGTCGTAGCTTTTTCGCAACGCGATTGCAGCTTCCCGATCTCCCGGTTGCATCCATTTATCGTCGCGGACCACAAAACTACACAGCCACCGATTGTAGCAAAAATCATATGTGGTTCCAACTCACTTATTGGTTGCAAAAACCAACTGCAGTTCCGGCTTTGGCTTTGGTCGGTTGTAGCAAAATCAAATGCTGGTTTGAGCTTAATTGTCCGCTCGCCAGGTTGCAACTATTGTCGTGGTCATCCATGGAGGCTCGTCAGGCACCCCTTGGCATGGCGGCACGACGTGGTCCCGGCACCTACGTCATGGGGAGCCCCTACCACACCAAAAGAATGGAGGAAGGACAGCTAATGGTGCGCATGGAAATGGCAACTCGGGAGAATGCCGACGAGGCGGGATGTGCACGGTGGGAGGAGAGAGAAGACAAAGAAGGGGAATGAGGAGAGGGAAGCTAAAAGAAGAGGCCTCGTGATTGGGCCCCACCACCCCCACGTGTCATGACTTGACTCACTGTAGCGCGCATGTGGACGCGACCGGCTAAAGCTTCGCCCGGTCGGTCGGCGGGAAACTTTCCCTTTTTTAATATACGGTGAGCATTTCTTAACACACATTGAACATTTTTCATAAATGCCATGATTTTTTTTAATGTGGGGAACATTTGTTAATTTTTAGAACATTTTTCTAAATTGATGAACATTTTTGTGAATTTTAATGTTTTTTAAATTACATGAATTTTTACTACAATTTCTAAAATTGTCATTGGCATACTTTTGGAATATGTCTCATTTTTTTAAATGTCACGATCATCTTTTTGAATTGAACTTAACATTTTTTAGAAGTTACATGAACATTTTGCATTGTGTAAACATTTTTTAATGTAACGAATATATTTTGAAATGTGCGAACATTTTATATGTTTTGAACGTTTTTTTAACATTGCACAAACATTTCCTAATAATATTATGATCACTTTTTAAATCTCACAAACATTTTTATTTGAAACGTACAACATATTTTTAAAACCACGAGAAATAAATTTTAACACTCCCGGGGCATTTGTCATACACAATGAACATTTCAAAACGAGGCAGTGTAAGTCGGGATGTAAGTCAAGGTTAAGGAACCAAGTTAGGTAACTAAATTTCATTTAAGGGGAAGTTTGGTAAATAATGGATGCATTCATTTCAGCCGTTTCATTGCGATTACATATGCACTGCAGATCTTTTGAATGAAATAGTGTAAGGTGGTGATCCTCAAAAGAAAAAGTGTAAGGTGGTGCTGCATATAAAACCCTACAAAAGGAAATTATTGGGCCACGGCCATGCATAAGAACGGCTCCCCCCTATAACTCGTAATAAGTGAGATATAGGGGTTGTCGATGCGACAGGCCATCATTCCACTTTGTTTGGTCCATACATTTGTTCTGAAAAAAATAAATATCCCAAAGCATCATTTATAGAGTTTGTCCGTACTATTTGAGATATTTTTCAGCATTCACAAAATTTGTTCTTAGCGGTGGTTTGCAATAATGGTTCATGCACTGCTTTGTAATAGCGGGGTCAGAGCATCTCTAGCAAATGCTTTAAAACTCGCCGGCCCGTGTTTCTTTGACGACTTTACAGTACGCATAAAAAACCCAGCCCGGATAGGTCTTGTAAAAATGGTCCGGCCCGTGATTTTTTTTACGGAAGGCCCGTAAACCGCCTCCGAATCCGCAATATATACTGGAACGAGGCCGTTTTAGGGCTCCTGTCCTTCATTTTCCGTTTCCCACTCCGCCGCAATTCGAAATCTCCGGCGACAAATCCCCTTTCCTTCGGCAGTTTTTTGCGGCACGCGTAGCCACCGGAACCTCTCCCCAATGTCGAGTACGGGTCGTGAGTGGGGTGGTCGAGGGGAGCTCGGCGGCCACGACAGCTTGCCGCCTCGCAAGCGCCGCAACGACGACGGTGTCGGCAGCTCCTCCCTCCGCCCGCCGGTGGAGGAGTGGCGCAAGGAGCAGGAGCGTACGTGCGGCGCGCTCTCCCGTAGTGTCGGCCGCCGGGCCTGGAGCAGCTTCAACGGGCTGGACCGGATCTTCTCGCCCACGCTCAAGCATCTCCGGGCGGCGGAGCGCACATGGTTCGATGCGTAGGAGGCCGCTGCCGCCGGAGATGAAGCTGCAGCAGCGTGGTTGACGACGTTGAAGGAGGAGCACGACCTCACCTACGTCCTCTCCAGCTCGCTGATGGAGCACCACCTCGGCGTCAAGAAGGACGGTGATGATGATGATGATGCGTATATCCAGGTTTAATTTCGTTTATGCTAGTATGAACTTTATTTTCATATGAACTCTGGTGATATAATATGTGGCGCGAACTGCTAGTTTAAATTATGCCATATGTGTTTGAGTTTGTTTATGGGATTTGTTCTTTTAGGTCATCCGCGTTACCACAAATTTTGCGTAAACAAAATTTGCAGGACTACGCCTGTTTACATAACAAATCCTATGGTAGGTCGCAAATTGGGGGAATTCGTGCCTACTCGGCATTTCACGAGTTCTGAAAATGCAAGAAAGAATACTAAATCTCGTCGTTAACTGAATTTTGAATAGAAATATTAATAAGGAAAAAAGATTTAAAAGACAGAAATACCAAATATCTTGTTCTAGTAGAACAAGATCCTTTTCTAGTAGAACAAGATATTGGGTATTTCTGCGTTTTCTTTCTTAAAAAATTCTTATATGTTAGTAGAAAAACCTTATCCATTATTAGATGGAACTTCAACAACAACTAAGTCCGGAGGGAAGTTGTTTCGAATTGGTCGGGTGCTCTTTTACCTTGGAAATTATAGAGTTACCTTGTGGGGAATTAGCAGCGCCCACGAATGATATAAATACTACTCTTGCTTTAGCTTTACTCACATCAACGGCATATTTTTATGCTGGTCTTAGCACAAAAAAAGGATTGAGCTATTTCAATAAATATATTAAACCAACTCCTATCCTTTTACCAATTAACATCCTAGAAGATTTCACAAAACCATTATCGCTTAGTTTTTGAATTTACGGGGATATATTGGCGGATGAATTAGTCGTTGTTGTTCTTGTTTCTTTAGTCTCCTTAGTAATTCCTACACGAGTCATGTTCTTGTATTATTTACAAGCGGTATTCAAGCTCTTATTTTGCAATATTAGTCGTAACCTATGTAAATGAATCCATGTCGGGTCATCATTGAATTGACTAGTTTTGGAAATAGTTTTTTCTGCAGCTTAGCTCGATTCTTGCATGGTTCTAGATAATCTGCTTGGTTGTAAAAAAATAGTTCAAAATGCGTATGAATATACAGCCTGGAGTTGTATGAGAGAGAATAGAATAGACTATGCGGCATCAAGCCTGGTTGAGAAGAATGCATTGTTGTCCGAGTTTTAGATGTTTAAGATAGTCACGCAACGCCGAAACAAATGGTTTTAGTTATCCATTAATTCCACCCATACTACCTTGCCTGTCCTGGGTACTAAGTTCCCAGAGGTTTTAAATGTGGATCTCTGTTGTGGAGATTATGTAGAGTGCCATCTTCGGTCGAAGTTGCAGCCTTGCAGGTTGTAAAGAGACTTGCCAGTAACGAGATATAAGTAGCTATAGAGATACTGACGATTGAGTCTCGAGCAAGTAACATACCGATGGACAAAGGGAATTACGTATGTTGTCATAATAGTTCGACCGATAAATATCTTCATAGAATACATAGGAGTCAATATGGGCATCCAGGTTCCGCTATCGATTATTGACCGGAGAGGTGTCACGGTCATGTCTACATAGTTCTTGAACCCGTAGGGTCCGCACGCTTAACATTCGATGACGATATATTATTATATGAGTTATGTTATTTGGTGATCGAATGTTGTTTGGAGTCCTGGATGAGATCACGACATGACGAGGAGTCTCTAAATGGTCGAGAGGTAAAGATTGATATATAGGACGATGATATTCGGATACCAAAAGTGTTTCGGGGGGGTACCGGGTACTTATTAGGCCATCGGAAGGGGTTCCGGGCACCCCTGGCAAAAGATATGGGCCTTATGGGCCAAGAGGGGAAACACGCCAGCCACAAGGGGCTGGTGTGCCCCCCATATGGGCCGGCCTAAGGAGGAGAAGGAAAAGGGAGAATGGAAAGTAAAGTGTGGATTAGGATTCCCACTTCCTTCTCTCTCCCCCCTCTTTCCTTCCCCCTTGGGGAAACATGGCAGTGGGGCGCCGGGCAAGGCAGGCCCCTAGGGGGGCGGTGGCCAGCCCTAGGGCGCACCCTAGCCTCTCCCCTCCCCTCCCACCTATATATATGTGGGAAGGGGGCGCCTTGCACACCCCAAACAATTGCCTAGCCGTGTGTGGCGTCCCCTCCACCGTTTACACCTCCGGTCATATTTTCGTAGTGCTTACGCGAAGCCCTATGGAGATCACTTCACCATCACCGTCACCACGCCGCCATGCTGACGGAACTCATCTACTACCTCGACGTCTTGCTGGATCAAGAAGGCGAGGGAAGTCACCGAGCTGTACGTGTGCAGAATGCAGAGGTGCCGTGCTTTCGGTACTTGATCAGTTGAAGCACGAAAAATTCGACTACATCAACCGCGTCGTGAAACACTTCCGCTTACGGTCTATGAGGGTACGTAGACACACTCTCCCCCTCGTTCCTATGCATCTCCATGGATAGATCATTGTGTGTGAATTTTTTTTGTTTTCCGTGCAATGATTCCCAACAATGGCATCATGAGTCAGGTCTATGTGTAGATGATATGGATGAGTAGAACACAAAGAGTTGTTGGCGGTGATAGTCATACTACTTACCACCAACGTCTTATTTTGATCCGGAGGTATTGTGGGATGAAGCGGCCCGGACCAACCTTGCATGTCCACATACATGAGACCGGTTCCACCGATAGACATGCAACTAGTTTTGCATAAAGGTGGCTGACAGGTGTCTGTCTCTCCTATTTTAGTTGAATCGAATTTGACTACGGACGGTCCTTGAAGAAGGTTAAAACAACAAACTTGATGAATCATCGTTGTGGTTTTTGCGTAGGTAAGAACGGTTCTTGCTAGAAGCCCGTAGTTGGCGAGACAACCACGACGTAACAATGGATATCAAGGTGTCGAGCCAGTGACGATGGAGATCATGATAATGCTTTGGAGATGGAGATCAAAAGCACGAGATGATGATGGCCATATAATGTCACATATTTTGACTGCATGTGATGTTTATCTTTTATGCATCTTATTTTGCTTAGTACGGCAGTAGCATTATAAGGTGACCCCTTCACTAAATTTCAAGATAAAAGTGTTCTTCTTGAGTATGCACCATTGCGAAAGTTCATCGTGTTGAGACACCACGTGATGATCGGGTGTGATAGACTCTCCGTTCACATACAACAGGTGTAAGATAGTTTTGCACATGCGGAATACTTGGGTTAAACTTGACAAGCCTAGCATGTACACACATGGCCTCGGAACACTGGAGATAGAAAGATCAAACGTGAATCATATAGTAGATATGATCAATATAGAGATGTTCACCATTGATGACTACCCCATCTCACGTGATGATCAGACATGGGTTAGTTGATTTGGATCATCTATCACTTAGATGACTTGAGGGATGTCTATTTAAGTGGGAGTTCTTAAGTAATTTGATTAATTGAACTTAATTTATCATGAACTTAGTCCTGATAATATTTGCATATCTATGTTGTAGATCAATGGCCCGTGCTAATGTTCCCCTGAATTTTAATGTGTTCCTAGAGAAAGCTAAGTTGAAAGACGATGGTAGCAACTACACCGGCTGGGTCCGTAACTTGAGGACTATCCTCATTGCTGCAAAGATGAATTATGTCCTTTGATGCATCGCTAGGTGAAAGGCCTACTGCAGGAGCAGGTGCTGATGTTTTAAACGTCTGGCAAGCTCGATCTGATGACTACTCGACAGTTCAGTATGCCATGCTTTATGGCTTAGAACCGGGACTTCAAAGACATTTTGAATGTCATGGAGCATATGGGATGTTCCAAGAGTTGACGTTAATATTTCAAGCAAATGCCTGGGTTGAGAGATATGAAATCTCCAACAAGTTCTATAGCTGCAACATGGAGGAGAACAGTTTTGTCAGTGAACACATACTCAAAATGTCTGGGTATTATAATCACTTGACTCGGCTGGGAGTTAATCTTCCAGTTGATTGTTTCATTGACAGAGTTCTTCAATCACTGCCAACAAGCTACAAAGGCTTCATGATGAACTATTAATATGCAAGGGTGTCAGGACCCCGACTCAATGTCACATCGATCTAGCCTGTAACACCTCATATCACTTTGCGGCCTCACGCACGGTATTCCCATGGGTGTCGCCTTACCTTTGCCCGGGACCGTTTGCGCCTTTTGGCTCACGTATATGATGATGTCGCTAGCATCCATATGATAAGGAGTCCGGGCTGACATGACTAGTCGTAAACCCAAAGTGGCACAGAATTACAGGGACATGCATCCATGACCCAGCATCGAACGTGTCGGTCATCAGCAAGTGGGTCCGGGCTGTAGCACTGGGCTAGCAGGACTCCGGTAAACCGGGCTGTAGCGGGCTAACAGGGCTCCGGTACTCAATGCGTGACATTTCCCTGAAGGGACAGACACAGGAACGAAGAAGGACACATGCCGGCCAGCCTAAGTGTTCCGGAGCAGTAGCAAGCTACCATGGCTCAATGGAAACACTAGGAGACATTTCCCGGTAAGAGAGACTACTAAAGATAAACAACTAGATAGTCAGATCCCACACATACCAAGCATTTCAATCATACACACAATATGCTCGATATGTGCAAATACAACAAGGCATCACAACATGACTCTACGACACAAGTACTTTATTTAAAGGCTCAGAGAGCCATACATAACATACATACAAGTACGGGTCACACGACCCACATTCAAATCATACAGTCATACAAACCAGCAGCGGAAGTAACTTGTCTGAGTACAGACAACTAGTAAAATAAAAGAGGCTTGGAAAGCCTAGCTATACTACGTGGACCTTCACAAGCTCAGGATTACCACCTGGGCCTTAGTCTACTCGTCGATGTCAACGTCTACGAAGAACCCATCAGAAGGGGTTGCAGCGCCTTCTGTAAAATGTAAATTATAGCAACATGAGTACAAAGGTACCCAGCAAGACTTACGTCAGATCCTACATACATGCACATTATCAAGAAGGGTTGGTGGAGTTATTGCAGCAAGCCAGCTTTGACTCTTGGCTAAACTATCCTACGAGACTCCAACTTGAAATGGTTTTGCGCACACGAGTCCACTACTCACCACTTCAATACACTACCGAGAATCCACCTCCGTCTTCCTACGGAGGGCCATCCTCGGCACTCACGCTTATCTTGAGGCTTTTAGTAGTATCCAGTTTACTTGTCTATGAACTGTATAGGCAACCAAGTAGTCCTTTACCGCGGACGCGGCTATTCAAATAGATCATGTTAACCCTGCAGGGGTGTACTTCTTCATACATGTTTCCACCACTTAGCGTCTGCACACGACATGTGCTCGGCAGACTTCAAGCGAAAGCCGACGTGGGTGTAGACCACGACCTACCTAAACACCTAAGTCTCTAGTCCAGGTTTATCGCCTATCCAGGTTCCATCCGCAGGGAGTCCGGCCGAGGTTTCCCATACGGCCCCGAACGATGTGTACAGGGTTCCGTGACACCTAACGGATGCCCGGTATTCCCGGCCACGTACCTACCGCATCACAACCCACCCCTACGGTCAGCGCTGTCCACGGCCTCCAGTAGGCTACAAACACCAGAAACTACTTGCAACTCCTGGACAGAGGACTAGGGTGAATAAGAAGTCGAGCGGGGTCATATTTCAGGGCCCAATGCATGGTAGTAGCTGTATCTTGAATCACACATACATATCTTAGTGCTTAAGGTCGGCTTCAATGAAACAACCCACCATGTACTCCTACATGGCCTCTCATCGATACCTTTACCAATCGTGTTCACCACATCACTCTCATTACCGACATGATCATTTCACTCTAGCCCATCACCCAGATGAACCAGACCTGACACGACTCTAAGCATAGCAGGCATAGCAAGGTAGGAATAACACATACATATGGCTCAATCAATTCCTACACATGCTAGTGGGTTTCATCTAATTACTGTGGCAATAACAGGTCATGTAGAGGAAATGGGTTCAACTACCGTAGCACACATCAGTTTAAAACGCGTTGTCTTAATGCAATAAAAGAGAGCAAGAGCGAGAACATGGGATTGTATCGATATGATCAAATGGTTGGTTGCTTGCCTGATGGATCGATGCACGGATACGGTTCTTTGCTAGGGTAATCATGGTACTCCTCGGAGGCAGAACCTGCCGCAAAGAACACCGATACACAACCATCACCAAACAATGTGCGACAATATGATGCATGCATGAAACATGGCAATATGAGTGTGTTGGGCTAATGCAACTAAAACCAGATGGGTTTGAATCAATTTGAACCAAAGATTCAAATTTCAAACTCATAAATGGCCCTTTAAAGTGTTTTATCTTGTTCTGCACTAAACCTCAAGTTAGCTTGTTTAAACATGCATGATACTAGTATAGATGAATAGATTGGATTTTTTGATCATTTTTCATATATAATTTGTTTGATTTGGAGCTACGGTTGAATTTATATGAATTTTTGAAGTTTGCAACAATTTCTGGAATTTATAAATCATTTTAGATTTGTTTTAATTTCAGAAAAGGTTTACTGCGTCAGCATGAGGTCATGCTGACCTCAGCAAGTCAACAAACCCGGTCTAGGTCAAACCTGACGCGTGGGTCCAGGGTGTCAGTGGCTAATTAACTAATTTAATTTAGTTTAAACTAATCTGGATAATTAGCAGAAGGGGGCCCCACCTGTCATTGACTCAACAGAGTCAACCGGGGCCCACCCGTGGTCAAAGTCGAAATGGCTGCACCGGCGTTTAGCCGCCGGCGAGCCCGACGCGGCGGCGGAAGTGGTTTTTGCCGTTCCGGCCACCAAATGGGTCGCGGAGGGCATCGGGGTGGAGCTGAGGACGAGCTGCGGCTCTTGGTGGAGTCAGTTGGGGTCGGGGTGGCCGGAGTTGGCGCCGGCGACGACCTAGGCGGCCACCGGAGTTCGGTTGGGGACGAACTCGAGGCTAGGGGGTGCGGTGAGGTGCGGGAGTGCACGGTTGGACTCAACGCAGCGTGGTGAGTGCGTTGGACACCGAGAGGTGGCCGGAGGATGGCCGGGAGCATGTCGGCGACGAGATCCGCGGCGGTGCGTGCGGGTGATCTTCGTGCGGTGGCTACACGGCTCGGGGGCGAGAAAGGAAGGTTAGGAGGGGTAGCTAGGCTCACAGAGCACCCGTAAAGGCCACCGGCGAGGTCGGGGACGAGCTGATGCGGCGACGGCGTTGAAGGGGATCTCCGGCGACGGCGGACTCGGGCGAGGTCGGTGCGGTGGACTCGGGCCTTGCGAGCACACGGGGCTCGGGTAGCTCGACGAAGTGGACGGCGGCGGAGCTCCTGGACACGAAGAGATGACACACAGGCGGCGGGGAGCGCGGCTACAGCGATGGAGCGGCGGCGGTGGCGTCGGCCATGGCTGGGGAGCGCGAGAGGAGGAGCTGGAGAGGAGAGGAGGTGTCTGGGGGGTTCGGGAGAGCGAGGGGGAGCGATCCACGTCGTTAGCTGGGCGAGTGGAGCGGCGAGGCGGCGAGCAGGTGCGTGGCACCCATGCGGTGCTCACCGTCGAGCACCTGCTTGCCTGCCTGGTCGGGCAAGCAGCTCGCTGGCGCGGCGCTGGGCTGGGCCGGCAGGTGGGCCGGGTGGCAGGCGCCAGGTAAGTTTTCCTTTCTGTTGTTTTTCTTTTTCTATTTTTCTGCAACTTTGTTGAATTATTAAAAATACCTAGGCAACTCCTAAAATCACCAAACTGCTTCTGGTCCATAGTTGGATTATTTCCAACATGAAACATTTTAGTTTGGAGATATTTGAGCATTTGAAATATTTTATAAATTTAAAATGCCCAAATTCAAATAATTATGAATTAACTCAAAGACCTTAGGATGACCTAGAAAACTGTGCATCACTTTTGGCAGAGGTTCTGAACCAGGACAAAAATGATGGACATTTTAGAAGGGCATTTCAGATTCATTGAAATTATTTTTAGTAAACCCTAGTTGTTTTCAGAGGGGGCTGGGGGTTCTGGCATCCCCATTTCAAGTTTCTGATGAAATGATAGACATGATGCAACACTCTAATGCATGAACTAGCTAGGGTGTGACAACTCACCCCCACTCAAAAGAATCTCATCCCGAGATTTGGGTTCCTCCGGGAAGAAGGCGGGATACTCGAGTCGAAGACGATCCTCCCTTTCCCAAGTTGCTTCATTCTCAAAATGGTGCGACCATTGAACCTTGAGAAACTTGATATTATGATGTCGAGTGGTACACTCAGCTTGATCGAGGATACGAACGGGGTACTCTCGATACGTGAGATTATCTTGGAGATCAAGCGTTTCGTGGTCCACTCCACGGATAGGATCCGAGAAGCAACGCCTGAGTTGAGAAACGTGGAAGACATCGTGGACTCTGAAGAGATGCGGAGGTAGTTCCAATTGGTAGGCAACTTCTCCTCGTTTTGAGAGAATGCGAAAGGGTCCAATGTAACGAGGAGCCAATTTGCCCTTGATACCGAAGCGATGGGTTCCCTTCAGAGGAGTAACCCGAAGGTAAGCCTTCTCGTCAACCTCAAAAGTCATAGCCTTATGTTTTCGGTCATAATGACTCTTTTGACGAGATTGGGCTGTTTTCAACTTTTCACGAACGATGCGAACTTGCTCTTCTGCTTCATGAATCATATCCGGGCCAAAGAATTGTCTTTCCCCGGTTTCTGACCAGTTAAGAGGCGTTCGACACCTTCGTCCATAGAGAACTTCAAAAGGGGCTTTGCCCAAGCTGGATTGATAGCTGTTGTTATAAGCAAATTCGGCAAATGGAAGGCATTTCTCCCACTCCATTCCGAATGAGATAACAGAAGCTCGAAGCATGTCTTCTAGAATCTGGTTGACGCGTTCCACTTGACCACTTGATTGAGGGTGGAAAGCGGTACTAAAAGAAAGGCGGGTTCCCATAGCATTTTGGAAACTTTCCCAAAATCGAGAGGTGAAAAGACTTCCTCGATCCAAGTTAATTTCTAAAGGAACAGCATGGAGAGACACTATTCGGGAGATGTATAAGTCTGCCAATTGACTAGCGGTTATACTCTCGCGAACAGGTAGGAAATGGGCTACTTTGGAAAGACGATCGACAATGACGAAGATAGCATTACTCCCTCTCTTGGTCCTGGGAAAACCGGTGATGAAGTCCATACCAATTTTATCCCATTTCCATTCAGGAATAGCTAGGGGTTGAAGGGTGCCAGCAGGCCATTGATGCTCTGCTTTTACACGACGGCAGATGTCGCAATTAGCAATATACTGAGCAATTTCTCTCTTCATCCTAGTCCACCAGAACCTCTGGCGTAGGTCCTGATACATCTTGGTACTACTGGGATGAATGGTGAGAGGAGATTCATGAGCCTCCTTAAGGATCAACTGCCGTAGATGCTGGTTCTTGGGAACCACTAAACGGTTCTCAAAGTACACAACACCATGATCATTTGTGGAGAAACATCTAGCACCTCCGCTAGCAATGTTCTCCTTGATCTTAGATATTCCCTTATCTTGCTTTTGGGCAGCGATGATTTGATCCGTAAGAGTAGGTTTCGCCACCAAGGTGGAAAGAAATCCTTGAGGAACAATGTGAAGGTTAAGCTTCCAAAATTCCTCATGGAGAAGCAGTTGACTTTGTTGTAGCATCAGGTTGTTACAATAAGATTTACGACTTAGCGCATCAGCCATGACGTTGGCTTTCCCTGGGGTGTAAGTTATTCCTAAGTCGAAATCTATGATCAACTCAACCCAACGTCTTTGCCTGAGATTTAAATCCGGTTGGGTGAATATGTACTTCAGACTTTGGTGATCAGTGTAGATTTCGCAACGATTGCCAAGAAGGTAATGTAGCCATGTTTTGAGTGCATGGACTACGGCTGCAAGCTCTAGATCATGAGTGGGGTAGTTTTCCTCATGTGGGTGTAGTTGCCGTGAAGCATAAGCAATTACGTGTCGATCTTGCATGAGAATACAACCTAGTCCTTGTCGCGAGGCGTTGCAGTAGATAACAAAGTCCTTAGAGAAATCTGGCGGTACCAATACGGGAGCAGATGTCAGGCGTCTTTTCAGTTCCTGAAAACTGTGCTCACATTGTGGAGTCCACTCAAACTTTTTATCTTTCTTGAGGAGTTCGGTTAGAGGTTTTGCAACTTTGGAGAAGTTCTCGACAAAGCGACGACAATAGCTCGCTAGGCCAAGGAAACTCCGAACTTGCTTGACCGATTCAGGTGGAGTCCAATTAAGGACGGCTTGAACTCGCTCAGGGTTAACAGCAATGCCTTTACCAGAAATTACATGTCCAAGATAGGTCACTTCTGACAACCAGAATTCACATTTAGAAAATTTGGCATAAAGGCGATGCTCTTGAAGTTTCTTCAACACTAGCCTTAGGTGTTCGGCATGTTCTTCCTCGTTCTTGGAGTAGATGAGTATATCATCGAGGTAAACCACGACGAATTTATCCAAATACTCCATGAAGATTGAGTTCATCAACCGAGAGAAGGTGGCTGGAGCGTTGGTTAAACCGAAGGACATGACGGTGTACTCGTATTGGCCATAACGAGTAACAAAGGCCGTTTTCGGAATGTCCCCGTTTCTGATTTTGATTTGATGGTAGCCCAACCTCAAATCCATTTTAGAGAAGACTGAGGATCCAGCGAGCTGATCATACAGGTCGTTGATCCTGGGGAGTGGATACTTGTTCTTAATTGTGACCAAGTTGACAGGTCGATAATCTACAACCATCCGGTCCGTACCATCCTTCTTCTTGACGAAGAGGACGGGGCAAGCCCAAGGAGATGAACTAGGTCGGATGAAACCCTTTTTCAAGGACTCATCGAGTTGTTTCTTAAGCTCAGCTAGTTCAAAAGGTGCCCTCTTGTAGGGTCTTCTGGAGGACAGTTCCTGGAATGAGATCTATCACAAATTCGACATCTCTGTCAGGTGGAACACCTGGCAATTCCTCTGGGAAGACATCCGGAAAGTCACGGACTACCGGAACGTCTTCGAGGTCTGGCAACGGGCTGGCGTTAAGAGAATATAGCTGTCGCTTGGCTACTCGGGTCAAGACATTGACTATCTTCCCCGAAGGATGGGTGAGTTGAACAGTCCTAGAGAAGCAATCAATCTTGGCATGATGGGCTGACATCCAATCCATACCCAAGATGATATTAATATCCGAAGATTTGAGAGCTATCAAAGATGCGAGAAAAACAAGTCTGTCGACTTGAATTTCATTTCCATAGCTTACTCTAGAGGTTTGCCATCTAGAACCAGGAGTAGAAATTTCCATAGTGGATGGCATGTCACAGAATGCGGTGTTATGCAAACGAGCATAATTTTCGGATATGAAAGAATGAGATGCTCCTGTATCGAAAAGAACAGATGCCGAGTGGCAATTAACAAGGAGTGTACCGAGAACGACATTGGGATCCTCTTGAGCTTCCTCAGCAGAGATACAGTTGACATGGCCACGCGCAGCGGTGGCCGGCTTGGCGTGGAACACTTTCCCTGTCGGCTTGCCGCGGCCAACAGTTTTTGCTGTCTGGTTGGGGTTGGTTTGGGGACACTCGCGCATATAGTGGCCTGATTCCCCACACTTGACACAAGTCACGGAATTGGTGCATGGGGGAGCATTGTTGGTTGGACCACCATAGGGCTTGGCTGGTGCATATGGCTGAGCTGGGCGAGGTGCCTGGAAGGATGGCCTCGGTGTGAACCTGGGTGGCAGGGCAGTGTTAGGCACCCACACGCGGCGCTTCTGAGGACCAGCACCGGAGGAGGAACCCAAGTCACGGCCATGCTTGCGTGTTGCTTCGTAATCAGTCTGACCAGTCTCAGCACTGATGGCCTTGTTAACAAGCTTCTGAAAAGATGTGCACTCATGCAGACGGAGGTCACGACGGAGCTCAGGACTAAGCCCCTTACGGAACCTTGCCTGCTTCTTGGCATCAGTAGAAACTTCCTCCGTTGCATAACGGGCAAGGTTACCAAACTCCCTGCTGTAAGCGTCAACAAAGAGTCGACCTTGAGTGAAACTACAGAACTCCTCACGTTTATGGTCCATGAGACCCTCCGGAATGTGATGTTCACGGAAAGCCTCGCTGAATTCAGCCCAAGTAGTGACATGGTCCGCTGGGCGCATAGCTCCATAATTCTCCCACCATAGGCTGGCGGGGCCTTCAAGATGATATGCAGCAATGGTGACCTTGTCAGCCTCAGCTACTAGCGCAGAACGCAGTTTGTGAGAAATACTGCGAAGCCAGTCATCAGCGTCGAGAGGCTCGACGAAGTGGTGGAACGTGGGTGGATGTAACTTGATGAAATCACTAAGTGACACCAAGTTAGTCCTCTAATGGTGTGCTGTGTTCTGTTCAATACGCTCCAACAAACGGTTGGTCTCCCGCTTGTTTCTCTCAGCCTCTAGCATAACTTCTGCCAGAGAGGGAGGGTGAGGCAGATTTGTATCCCCAACTCTCCTGCCTTCGGCCTGCTCTGGGGAAGCAAGGTTGTTGCGGGTGTTGACCATCCTAGGAAAAACAAGACAATGGTTTAGTCCAAAATGACAAGATTCCGACATAGAATGTAGAATGTAATGGACAACTCAGAATGCAAGATGATCATCCGTATGACATGGTAGATACAGAAACTACTTCTTTTATTCCATCGTCATACACACCATACAAGGTTTGGTACAAGACCAACAAGTACTATTACGGTGAGAGGAGGACTACATATCATCGGAGGCATCCCAAGCTCCTATACATTATTTTTCTACACCCCCGGAATTACTACATGCTAAGTCATATTCCACAAGTCACGCAGGACGGTGGAAATACAACTATTACAATACCTAGTGGAACTACTACTATCTCAGTCATCTCCGTAGTAGTTCTCAGAGAAGTCTCCTCCATAGCCTGGAAGTTCAACGTGAGCATCCGGAAACAAACGGTCCTGAGGAGCCTGTGGACCAAAAGGGCTAGGGTGAGGTCTTGGACCAACAAACGGTGGCCTGCGAGGACCACGAGGTGGGGTGATGCCTCCCACATCACGCCAATCCATCATGTCCGGCAGAGCAGACCTAACAGGATACAGATCTCTCATATCCATGCATCCAGCTTGCACAGCCGGTGCAAACTGAGTCAAGGTGGCCCAATGATCAGCGCGGGTGTTGAAAAGCTCCATTCTCAAGGCCCGATTCTCTCGGTCCTTATCCTCGAGCAACTCAGCAGTGGTGCGAGTTAGTGAGTCCTCCTGACTGGGGTCAGCATAGATAGCCCGGAGATATCCGTGCGCTCCAGGAAGTGAAGCCGGCATATACCGGAAGTCGGTGTTGCGAAGCAGGCCAGACCTGACTCACATGATGGTCATCATAGAATAAGC
Organism: Triticum aestivum; assembly: GCF_018294505.1. Lineage (NCBI taxonomy): Eukaryota > Viridiplantae > Streptophyta > Magnoliopsida > Poales > Poaceae > Triticum > Triticum aestivum. The sequence continues at coordinate 66,093,108 of NC_057798.1, forward strand.
CGCATCTTGCACAACCATCTCAATAGTAACACCGAGCCCATAGGAACAGTGAAGAGCCTCGGTAGAACCAGGATAAGAGGGAAATATCCGGACGGTGCAAAGATACTGGCTTTGGTTAAAATCTCGAAACTGCTCTTCGACCGTGTATTCGGGATACCAACGGTAACCCGTCTCGATCATCACTCGGACTAACATAGACGTATGACCGGTCACACCAATGCATCGGGTCAGGAGAACCACTTGATTTTGGTCGCAAGTGGCCATCTGAAAGCACAACCATAATGCAAAGGCATTAGAATTTCTAGCAAAATTTCGACAGCATGACGGCTATAAATGCTCAAGAAGGGTTTGAGACATTTATAAAAAAATTGCATAGACACTCAACAATATCATATCAAGGTTCTGGGTTCAACTTATCAGCATAACAAGGTAGTAGAACTAAACTAGGCTTGTAGTCATCAAACCTATAAGGTACTACTGATTCGTAACACGTGAACCTGATAGAGAGAGAAGATCCTAATCCTTAATCCCCGGTAGAAGAATGGACTGACTCAGATCAGAATGCCATGAGGTAAAGAAGTAAAAAGAGCCTTACGTACCATCCCACAATCAATTCCCCTACATATAACTAAAGCATTTCTAGACTCAACATCGACCAGTTTGGCTTGGAGAACCTACAGGCAGTCCGGCTCTGATGCCAACGCTGTCAGGACCCCGACTCAATGTCACATCGATCTAGCCTGTAACACCTCATATCACTTTGCGGCCTCACACACGGTATTCCCACGGGTGTCGCCTTACCTTTGCCCGGGACCGTTTGCGCCTTTTGGCTCACATATATGATGATGTCGCTAGCATCCATATGATAAGGAGCCCGGGCTGACATGACTAGTCGTAAACCCAAAGTGGCACAGACTTACAGGGACAGGCATCCATGACCCAGCATCGAACGTGTCGGTCATCAGCAAGTGGGTCCGGGCTGTAGCACTGGGCTAGCAGGACTCCGGTAAACCGGGCTGTAGCGGGCTAACAGGGCTCCGGTACTCAATGCGTGACATTTCCCCGAAGGGACAAACACAGGAACGAAGAAGGACACATGCCGGCCAGCCTTAGTGTTCCGGAGCAGTAGCAAGCTACCATGGCTCAATGGAAACACTAGGAGACATTTCCCGATAAGAGAGACTACTAAAGATAAACAACTAGATAGTCAGATCCCACACATACCAAGCATTTCAATCATACACACAATATGCTCGATATGTGCAAATACAACAAGGCATCACAACATGACTCTACGACACAAGTACTTTATTTAAAGGCTCAGAGAGCCATACATAACATACATACAAGTACGGGTCACACGACCCACATTCAAATCATACAGTCATACAAACCAGCAGCGGAAGTAACTTGTCTGAGTACAGACAACTAGTAAAATAAAAGAGGCTTGGAAAGCCTAGCTATACTACGTGGACCTTCACAAGCTCAGGATTACCACCTGGGCCTTAGTCTACTCGTCGATGTCAACGTCTACGAAGAACCCATCAGAAGGGGTTGCAGCGCCTTCTGTAAAATGTAAATTATAGCAACATGAGTACAAAGGTACCCAGCAAGACTTACGTCAGATCCTACATACATGCACATTATCAAGAAGGGTTGGTGGAGTTATTGCAGCAAGCCAGCTTTGACTCTTGGCTAAACTATCCTACGAGACTTAGTAGTATCCAGTTTACTTGTCTATGAACTGTATAGGCAACCAAGTAGTCCTTTACCGCGGACACGGCTATTCGAATAGATCATGTTAACCCTGCAGGGGTGTACTTCTTCATACATGTTTCCACCACTTAGCGTCTGCACACGACATGTGCTCGGCAGACTTCAAGCGAAAGCCGACGTGGGTGTAGACCACGACCTACCTAAACACCTAAGTCTCTAGTCCAGGTTTATCGCCTATCCAGGTTCCATCCGTAGGGAGTCCGGCCGAGGTTTCCCATACGGCCCCGAACGATGTGTACAGGGTTCCGTGACACCTAACGGGTGCCCGTTATTCCCGGCCACGTACCTACTGCATCACAGCCCACCCCTACTGTCAGCACTGTCCACGGCCTCCAGTAGGTTACAAACACCAGAAACTACTTGCAACTCCTGGACAGAGGACTAGGGTGAATAAGAAGTCGAGCGGGGTCATATTTCAGGGCCCAATGCATGGTAGTAGCTGTATCTTGAATCACACATACAGATCTCAGTGCTTAAGGTCGGCTTCAATGAAACAACCCACCATGTACTCCTACATGGCCTCTCATCGATACCTTTACCAATCGTGTTCACCACATCACTCTCATTACCAACATGATCATTTCACTCTAGCCCATCACCCAGATGAACCAGACCTGACACGACTCTAAGCATAGCAGGCATAGCAAGGTAGGAACAACACATACATATGGCTCAATCAATTCCTACACATGCTAGTGGGTTTCATCTAATTACTGTGGCAATGACAGGTCATGCAGAGGAAATGGGTTCAACTACCGTAGCACACAGCAGTTTAAAACGTGTTGTCTTAATGCAGTAAAAGAGAGCAAGAGCGAGAACATGGGATTGTATCGATATGATCAAATGGTTGGTTGCTTGCCTGATGGATCGATGCACGGATACGGTTCTTCGCTAGGGTAATCACGGTACTCCTCGGAGGCAGAACCTGCCGCAAAGAACACCGATACACAACCATCACCAAACAATGTGCGAAAATATGATGCATGCATGAACACATGGAAATATGAGTGTGTTGGGCTAATTCAACTAAAACCAGATGGGTTTGAATCAATTTGAACCAAAGATTCAAATTTCAAACTCATAAATGGCCCTTTAAAGTGTTTTATCTTGTTCTGCACTAAACCTCAAGTTAGCTTGTTTAAACATGCATGATACTAGTACAGATGAATAGATTGGATTTTTCTAATCATTTTTCATATATAATTTGTTTGATTTGGAGCTACGGTTGAATTTATATGAATTTTTGAAGTTTGCAACAATTTCTGGAATTTATAAATCATTTTAGATTTTTTTTAATTTCAAAAAAGGTTTACTGCGTCAGCATGAGGTCATGCTGACCTCAGCAAGTCAACAAACCCGGTCTAGGTCAAACCTGACGCGTGGGTCCAGGGTGTCAGTGGCTAATTAACTAATTTAATTTAGTTTAAACTAATCTGGATAATTAGCAGAAGGGGGCCCCACCTGTCATTGACTCAACAGAGTCAACCGGGGCCCACCCGTGGTCAAAGTCAAAACGGCTGCACCGGCGTTTAGTCGCCGGCGAGCCCGACGCGGCGGCGGAAGTGGTTTTTGCCGTTCCGGCCACCAAATGGGTCGCGGAGGGCATCGGGGTGGAGCTGAGGATGAGCCGCGACTCTTGGTGGAGTCAGTTGGGGTCGGGGTGGCCGGAGTTGGCGCCGGCGACGACCTAGGCGGCCACCGGAGTTCGGTTGGGGACGAACTCGAGGCTAGAGGGTGCGGTGAGGTGCGGGGAGTGCACGGTTGGACTCAACGCAGCGTGGTGAGTGCGTTGGACACCGAGAGGTGGCCGGAGGATGGCCGGGAGCACGTCGGCGACGAGATCCACGGCGGTGCGTGCGGGTGATCTTCGTGCGGTGGCTACACGGCTCGGGGGCGAGAAAGGAAGGTTAGGAGGGGTAGCTAGGCTCACAGAGCACCCGTAGAGGCCACCGGCGAGGTCGGGGACGAGCTGATGCGGCGACGGCGTTGAAGGGGATCTCCGGCGACGGCGGACTCGGGCGAGGTCGGTGCGGTGGACTCGGGCCTTGCGAGCACACGGGGCTCGGGTAGCTCGACGAAGTGGACGGCGGCGGAGCTCCTGGACACGACGAGACGACGCACGGGCGGCGGGTAGCGCGGCTACGGCGATGGAGCGGCGGCGGTGGCGTCGGCCATGGCTGGGGAGCGCGAGGGGGAGGAGCTGGAGAGGAGAGGAGGTGTCTGGGGGGTTCGGGAGAGCGAGGGGGAGCGATCCACGTCGTTAGCCGGGTGAGTGGAGCGGCGAGGCGGCGAGCAGGTGCGTGGCACCCATGCGGTGCTCACCGTCGAGCACATGCCTGCCTGCCTGGCCGGGCAAGCAGCTCGCTGGCGCGGCGCTGGGCTGGGCCGGCAGGTGGGCCGGGTTGCAGGCGCCAAGTAAGTTTTCCTTTCTGTTGTTTTTCTTTTTCTATTTTTCTGCAACTTTGTTGAATTATTAAAAATACCTAGGCAACTCCTAAAATCACCAAACTGCTTCTGGTCCATAGTTGGATTATTTCCAACATGAAACATTTTAGTTTGGAGATATTTGAGCATTTGAAATATTTTATAAATTTAAAATACCCAAATTCAAATAATTATGAATTAACTCAAAGACCTTAGGATGACCTAGAAAACTGTGCATCACTTTTGGCAGAGGTTCTGAACCAGGACAAAAATGATGGACATTTTAGAAGGGCATTTCAGGTTCATTGAAATTATTTTTAGTAAACCCTAGTTGTTTTCAGAGGGGGCTGGGGGTTCTGGCATCCCCATTTCAAGTTTCTGATGAAATGATAGACATGATGCAACACTCTAATGCATGAACTAGCTAGGGTGTGACAAAGGGATGAACAAAACAATTCCCGAGCTCTTTGCAATGCTTAAAACCGCGGAGGTAAAAATCAAGAAGGAGCATCAAGTGTTGATGGTTAACAAGACCACTAGTTTTAAGAAGAAAGGCAAGGGAACTTCAAGAAGAATGGCAAGCAACTTTCCACTCCCAGGAAGAAGCCCAAAGCTGGACCCAAGCTTGAAACTGAGTGCTTCTACTTCAAAGGGACTGGTCACTGGAAGCGGAACTGCCCCAAGTATTTGTCGGATAAGAAGGATGGGAAAGTGAACAGAGGTATATTTGATATACATGTTATTGATGTGTGTCTTACTAATGCTCGTAGTAGCGCCTAGGTATTTGATACCGGTTTGTTTGCTCATATTTGTAGCTCGAAACAGGAGCTACAGATTAAACAAAGGTTGGCTAAGGACGAGGTGACGATGCGCGTCGGGAATGGTTCCAAGGTCGATGTGATCGCCGTCGGCACGCTACCTCTACATCCACCTTCGGGATTAGTTTTAGACCTGAATAATTGTTATTTGGTGCCAGCGTTGAGCATGAACATTATATTTGGATCTTGTTTAGTGCGAGGTGGTTATTCATTTAAATCAGAGAATAATGGGTGATCTATTTATATGAGTGATATCTTTTATGGTCATGCACCCTTGAAGAGTGGTCTATTTCCGTTGAATCTCCATTGTGGTGATACACATATTCATAACATTGATGCCAAAAGATGCAAAGTTGATAATGATAGTGCAACATATACATGGCACTGCCGTTTAGGTCATATTGGTGTAAAGCGCATGAAGAAACTCCATGCTGATGGGCTTTTGGAATCACTTGATTATGAATCATTTTATAATTGCGAACCATGCCTCATGGGCAAGATGACTAAAACTCCGTTCTGCGGAACAATGGAGCGAGCCAATGACTTATTGGAAATAATACATACCGATGTATGCAGTCCGATGAGTGTTGAGACATGCGGCGGGTATCGTTATTTTCTGACCTTCATAGATGATTTAAGCAGATATGGGTATATCTACTTAATGAAACAAAAGCCCGAAACGTTTGAAAAGTTCAAAGAATTTCAGAGTGAAGTGGAGAATCATCATAACAAGAAAATAAAGTTTCTATGATCTGATCGCGGAGGCGAATATTTGAGTTACGAGTTTGGCCTTCATTTAAAACAATGTGGAATAGTTTCACAACTCACGTGACCTGGAACACCACAACGTAATGGTGAGTCCGAACGTCGTAGCCGTACTTTATTAGATATGGTGCGATCTGTGATGTCTCTTACTGATTTACCACTATCATTTTGGGGCTATGCATTAGAGATAACTGCATTCACGTTAAATAGGGTACCGTCTAAATCCGTTGAGATGACACCGTATGAACTGTGGTTTGGCAAGAAACCTAAGATGTCGTTTCTTAAAGTTTGGGGTTGCGACACTTATGTCAAAAGGCTTCAGCCTAATAAGCTCGAACCCAAATCAGAGAAGTGCGTCTTCATATGATACCCTAAGGAAACAATTGGGTACACCTTCTACCACAAATCCGAAGGCAAGATCTTTGTTGCCAAGAATAGAACCTTTCTAGAGAAGGAGTTTCTCTTGAAAGAAGTGAGTGGGAGGAAAGTAGAACTCGATGAGGTAATTGTACCTTCTCTCAATTTGGAAAGTAGCACATCATAGAAATTCGTTCTTGTGATGCCTACACCAACTGGAGAGGAAGTTAATGATGATGATCATGAAACTTCAGATCAAGTTACTACTGGACCTCATAGGTCGAACAGAGAACGTTCCACACCAGAATGGTACGGTAATCCTATCCTGAAAGTCATGTTACTAGACCATGGCAAACCTATGAATTATGAAGAAGCTATGATGAGCCCAGATTCTGACAAATGGCTCGAGGCCATGAAATCTGAGATAGGATCCATGTATGGGAACAAAGTATGGACTTTGGTGGACTTGCCCAATGATCGGCAAGCCATAGAAAATAAATGGATCTTCAAGAAGAAGACTGACGCCGATGATAATGTTACTGTCTACAAATCTCGACTTGTTGCAAAAGGTTTTCAACAAGTTCAATGGGTTGACTACGATGAGACCTTCTCACCCGTAGCGATGCTTAAATCTGTCCGAATCATGTTATCAATTGCCACATTTTCTGATTATGAAATCTGGCAAATGGATGTCAGAACTGCATTCCTTAATGGATATCTTAAAGAAGAGTTGAATATGATGCAACCAGAAGGTTTTGTCGATCCTAAAGGTGCTAACAAAGTGTATTGGGACTGCTTTTCGATCCTTCATGGATACTTTAATAAGAATATTTCAATGAAAGACCTCGGTGAAGCTGCTTATATATTGGGCATCAAGATCTATAGGGATAGATCAAGACGCTTAATAGGACTTTCACAAAGCACATACCTTGATAAAGTTTTGAAGAAGTTTGAAATGGATCAATCAAAGAATGGGTTCTTGCATGTGTTACAAGGTCTGAAGTTGAGTTAGACTCAAAGCCCAACCACTACAGAAGATAGAGAGAAAATTAAAGTCATTCCCTATGCCTCGGCCATAGGTTCTATAAAGTATGTCATGTTGTGTACCAAATCTGTTGTGTACCTTTCCATGAGTTTGGCAAGGGGTACAGTAGTGATCCAGGAGTAGATCACTAGACAGCAGCCAAAATTATCCTTAGAGGACTAAGGAAATATTTCTCGGTTATGGAGGTGATAAAGAGTTCGTCGTAAAGAGTTACGTTGATGCAAGCTTTTACACCAATCCAGATGACTCTGAGTCTCAATCTAGATACGTATTGGAAGTGGGAGTAATTAGCTAGAGTAGCTCCATGCAGAGCATTGTAGACATAGAAATTTGCAAAATACATACGGATCTGAATGTGGCAGACCCGTTGATACGTCCATTTTGCATCGTGCTTTTATATCAATATTTATTGCATTATGGGCTGTTATTTCACATTATGTCTCAATACTTATGGCTATTATCTCTTATTTTACAAGGTTTACCATGAAGAGGGGGAATGCCGGCAGCTGGAATTCTGGCTGGAAAAGGAGCAAATATTGGAAACCTATTCTACACAGCTCCAAAAATCCTGAAACTCCACGGAAGCCAGTTTTGGAATTAATAAGAATTATTGATATAAGAAAACACCAGAGGGGGCTCACACCCTGGCCAGGAGGGTGGGGGGCGTGCCCACCCCTACTGGGCGTGCCCCCCTGTCTCCTGGGCCCCCTGGTGGCCCTCCGGTGCCCATCTTCTGCTATAGGAAGGCTTTTACCCTGAAAAAAATCATAAGCAAGCTTACGGGAGAAACTCCGCCGCCACGAGGCGGAACCTTGGCGGAACCAATCTAGGGCTCCAGCGGAGCTGTTCTACCGGGGAAACTTCCCTCCGGGAGGGGGAAATCATCACCATCATCATCACCAACGATCCTCTCATCGGGAGGGGGTCAATCTTCATCAACATCTTCACCAGCACCATCTCCTCTCAAAACCCTAGTTCATCTCTTATGTCCAATCTTGTATCAAAACCACAAATTGGTACCTGTGGGTTGCTAGTAGTGTTGATTACTCCTTGTAGTTGATGCTAATTGGTTTACTTGGTGGAAGATCATATGTTCAGATTCTTAATGCATATTAATACTCCTCTGATTATGAACATGAATATGGTTTATGAGTAGTTACATTTGTTCCTGAGGACATGGGTGAAGTCTTGCTATTAGTAGTCATGTGAATTTGGTATTCGTTCAATATTTTGATGAGATGTATGTTGTCTTTCCTCTAGTGGTGTTATGTGAACGTCGACTACATGACACTTCACAATTATTTGGGCCTAGAGGAAGGCATTGGAAAGTAATAAGTATATGATGGGTTGCTAGAGTGACAGAAGCTTAAACCCTAGTTTATGCGTTGCTTCGTAAGGGGCTGATTTGGATCCATATGTCTAATGTTGTGGTTAGGTTTACCTTAATACTTCTTTTATTGTTGCGGATGCTTGCAATAGGGGTTAATCATAAGTGGGATGCTTGTCCAATTAAGGGAAGTACCCAAGCACCGGTCCACCCACATATCAAATTATCAAAGTACCGAACGCGAATCATATGAGCGTGATGAAAACTAGCTTGACGATAATTCCCATGTGTCCTCGGGAGCGCTTTTCTCATTATAAGAAATTGTCCAGGCTTGTCCTTTGCTACAAAAAGGATTGGGCCACCTTGCTGCACTTTATTTACTTTCATTGCTTGTTACTCGTTACAATTTATCTTATCACAAAACTATCTGTTACCTACAATTTCAGTGATTGCAGAGAAAACCTTACTGAAAACCGCTTGTCATTTTCTTCTGCTCCTTATTGGATTCGACACTCTTACTCATCGAAAGGACTATGATAGATCCCCTATACTTGTGGGTCATCAAGACTCTTTTCTGGCGCCATTGCCGGGGAGCGAAGCGCCTTTGGTGAGTGGAACTTGGTAAGGAAACATTTGTATAGTGTGCTAAAATTTTCTGTCACTTGTTACTATGGAAACTAATCATTTGAGGGGCTTGTTTGGGGTATCTTCACCCCGACCAGAAGAGCAAAGAGTTGCTCCTCAACCTACTGAACCTACTGAAAATATTTACTTTGAGATTCCTTCGGGTATGATAGAGAAACTGCTAGCTAATCCCTTTGTAGGAGATGGAACATTGCATCCCGATTTACACCTTATCTTTGTGGATGAAGTTTGTGGATTATTTAAGCTTGCAGGTATTCCCGATGATGTTGTCAAAAGGAAGGTCTTCCCTTTATCTTTGAAGGGGGATGCATTGACATGGTATAGGCTATGTGATGATACGGGATCTTGGAATTATAAACGATTGAAGTTGGAATTTCACCAGAAGTTCTATCCTATGCATCTTGTTCATCGTGATCGTAATTACATATATAATTTCTGCCCTCGCGAAGGAGAAAGCATCGCTCAAGCTTGGGGGAGGCTTAAGTCAATGTTATATTCATGCCCCAATCATGAGCTCTCTTGAGAAATGATTATTCAAAACTTTTATGCTCGGCTTTCTCCCAATGATCGCACCATGCTTGATACTTCCTGTGTTGGTTCCTATATGCTGAAGACTACTGAATTCAAGTGGGACTTATTGGAAAGAATTAAACGCAACTCTAAAGATTGGGGTTTCGACGATGGTAAGGATTCAGGTATAACACCTAAGTTTGATTGTGTTAAATCTTTTATGGATACCGATGCTTTTCGTGGATTTAGCGCTAAGTATGGACTTGACTCTGAGATAGTAGCTGTTTTTTGTGAATCTTTTGCTACTCACATTGATCTCCTTAAGGAGAAGTGGTTTAAATATAATCCTCCCATTGAAGTAAAAGTAGTTGCACCTATTACAGTTGAAGAAAAGACTGTCACTTATAATGATCCTATTGTTCCTACTACTTATGTTGAGAAACCTCCTTTTCCTGTTAGGATAAAGGATCATGCTAAAACTTTGACTGTTGTTCATAAGAGTAATACTAGGACTTATACACCTCCTGAGCAAATCAAAGTTGAACCTAGTATTGCTATGGCTAAAGATCTCTTGGATGATAGTTTAGATGGGCATGTTATTTATTTCTATGGTGAGACTGCTAATATTGTTAGACCAAATGCTAAGATACATAGACCTATTGTAGGCATGCCTGTTATTTCTGTTAAAATAGGAGATCATTGTTATCATGGCTTATGTGATATGGGTGCTAGTGCTAGTGCAATACCCTATGACTTATATAAAGAAATTATGCATGATATTGCACCAGCTAAATTGGAAGGTATTGATGTTACTATCAAGCTTGCCAATAGAGATACTATTTCACCAGTAGGGATTGTTAGAGATGTTGAAGTCTTGTGTGGGAAGGTTAAATATCCTACTGATTTTCTTGTTCTTAGTTCCCCACAAGATGACTTTTGTCCCATTATTTTTGATAGACCCTTCTTGAATACTGTTAATGCTAGGATTGATTGCAAAAAGGATGTTGTTGCAATTGGCTTAGGTGATATGTTTCATGAGTTTAATTTTGTTAAGTTTCATAGACAACCCCGTGATAAAGAATCACCTAGTAAAGATGAGATTATTGGTCTTGCCTCTATTGCCGTGCCTCCTACTGATCCGTTAGAACAATATTTGCTAGACCATGAAAATGATATGTTTATGAATGAAAGAAGGGAAATAGACGAAATGTTCCTTCAACAGGGTCCTATTCCGAAACACAATCTACCTATTGAAATCCTAGGGGATCCCCCTCCACCCAAGGGTGATCCCGTGTTTGAGCTCAAACCATTACCTGATAATCTTAAGTATGCTTATCTTGATGAAAAGAAAATATATCATGTTACTATTAGTGCTAACCTTTCAGAGCAAGAAGAAGAAAGATTATTGAAAACTCTAAAGAAGCACCGTGCTGCTATTGGATATACTCTAGATGATCTCAATGGCATTAGTCCCACTCTATGCCAACACAAAATAAATCTGGAGAAAGATGCCAAACTAGTTAGAGATCCTCAACGACGATTGAATCCTAAGATGAAAGAAGTGGTAAGAAAGGAGATACTAAAGCTCCTTGAGGCAGGTATAATTTATCCCGTTGCTGATAGTGATTGGGTAAGTCCTGTCCATTGCGTTCCTAAAAAGGGAGGTATTACTGTCGTTCCTAATGATGAAGATGAATTGATCCCGCAAAGAATTATTACAGGTTATAGGATGGTAATTGATTTCCATAAATTAAATAAAGCTACTAAGAAAGATCATTACCCTTTACCTTTCATTGATCAAATGCTAGAAAGACTGTCCAAACACACACATTTATGCTTTCTAGATGGTTATTCTGGTTTCTCTCAAATACCTGTGTCAACGGAGGATCAATCAAAAACTACTTTTACTTGCCCTTTTGGTACTTTTGCTTATAGACGGATGCCTTTTGGTTTATGTAATGCAACTGCTACCTTTGAAAGATGCATGATGGATATATTCTCTGACTTTTGTGAAAAGATTTGTGAGGTATGCTACGTCTTGAGCTTGCGTTAGTTTTCCTTGAAGAGGAAAAGGGTGATGCAGCAGAGTAGCGTAAGTATTTCCCTTAGTTTTTGAGAACCAAGGTATCAATCCAGTAGGAGGCTCCTCAAAAGTCCCACGCACCTACACAAACAAACAAAGAACTCACGACCAACACAATAAAGGGGTTGTCAATCCCTTCACGACCACTTGCGAAAGTGAGATCTGATAGAGATAGTATGATAAGATAAATATATTTTTGGTATTTTATAATATAGATGCAAAAAGTAAAGATGCAAATAAAAGTAGATTGGAAGAAAATATGATAAGAAATAGACCCGGGGCCATAGGTTTCACTAGAGGCTTCTCTCGAGATAGCATAAGTATTACGGTAGGTGAACAAATTACTGTTGAGCAATTGATAGAAAAGCGAATAATTATGAGATTATCTAGGCATGATCATGTATATAGGCATCACGTCTGCAACAAGTAGACCGACTCCTGCGTGCATCTAGTACTATTACCCACACATCGACCAACTCCTACCTGCATCTAGAGTATTAAGTTCACAAAGAATAGAGTAACGCATTAAGCAAGATGACATGATGTAGAGGGATAAACTCATGCAATATGATATAAACCCCAACCTTTTATCCTCGATGGCAACAATATAATACGTGCCTTGCAACCCTTTCTGTCACTGGGTAACGACACTGCAAGATTGAACCCAAAGCTAAGCACTTCTCCCATGGCAAGAAAGATCAATCTAGTAAGCCAAACCAAACTGATAATTCGAAGAGACTTGCAAAGATAACCCAATCATACATAAAAGAATTCAGAGAAGATTCAAATATTATTCATAGATAAACTTGATCATAAACCCACAATTCATCAGATCTCGACAAACACACCGCAAAGAGAGATTACATCGAATAGATCTCCACAAGAGAGGGGGAGAACATTGTATTGAGATCCAAAAAGAGAGAAGAAGCCATCTAGCTAATAACTATGGACCCGTAGGCCTGTGGTAAACTACTCACAAGTCATCGGAAGGGCTATGGTGTTGATGTAGAAGCCCTCCATGGTCGATTCCCCCTTCGGCAGAACACCGGCGAAGGCTCCAAGATGAGATCTCGCGGATACAGAAGGTTACGGCGGTGGAAATTGTGTTTTGGGTGCTCCCCGGATGTTTTCGGGGTACGTAGGCTTATATAGGAGGAAGAAGTACGTCGGTGGACGCCCGAGGGGCCCACGAGACAGGGGGCGCGCCCTATAGGGGGGGGGGCCTCCTATCTCGTGGCCGCCTCGGCTGCTTCTTGACTTGCACTCCAAGTCCTCTGGATCACGTTCATTCCAAAAATCACGCCTCCAAAGGTTTCATTCCGTTTGGACTCTGTTTGATATTCCTTTTCTTCGAAATACTGAAATAGGCAAAAAAAAATAGCAATACGGGTTGGGCCTCCGGTTAGTAGGTTAGTCCCAAAAATGATATAAATGTGTAAAATGAAGCCCATAAACATCCAAAAGGGGTAATATAATAGCATGGAACAATCAAAAATTATAGATACGTTGGAGACGTATCAAGCATCCCCAAGTTTAATTCCTGCTCATCCTCGAGTAGGTAAATGATAAAAAAGAAATTTTTGATGTGGAATGCTACCTAGCATAATTCTCAATGTAATTTTCTTTATTGTGGCATGAATGTTCAGATCCATGTCGGTGTACTAGAGTAGGGGTACCCTAGTATCCCGAACTCGTGCACGGGCAGTTGCAGCACCCCGCGGCAAGGCTTGCCGGGTGACCGCCAAGACCCTCCGTGGATCCCTTGAAGACCATTCAAGAACAAAGTACTCAAACCAAGGCCCCGGCAAGAGGAGCTTGCCGGGAAGGCCAAACAAGGCCCCGACAAGAGGATCTTGCCGGGAAGAGACAAGACCCCGGCAAGAGGAGCTTGCCGGGAAGGCTACTCAAGGCATACCGAGAAAGCTTGCCGCGACGCGCCCTGCGTCCCGGCAAGATCCGTCGAGTGACAAGCTTCCGGACGCGACAAGACGACAGCCGCGGCAAGGAGCTTGCCGCGGGAAACCCCCACTTCGTGCCCGCGCTCCAGCACACCTGCTAACGTGTCGCTCTGGGACTCTCCCAAGCACACGTGGCAGGAGGCCGTGTAGCTAGGGGTACGTGGTGGCAAGCGGAGATGAAGAGAAGCCCATCGTGGCAAACGGTGGCACTCCTAACGGTCACCTTTTGCACTATTTAGGAGACTCAGACAGGCATTTAATGCCCTTGTCCCCTGCCGTCAGAGTTAGGTAGGGTGCACTGTATCCATAGTAGCGGTAGCTGCACCTACCGCATCCTTTTCCATTTTTACCCTTCTAGTCTACGTTGCCACCTGTGGGTAACCCCTTGAAAGTATAAAAGGAGGCCCAAGCGCAACGTAGAGGGGGGGCGGCCAGTTTGGCTCATTGGAGATACCAGAAACACTCCCACGCTCAGTCTGGTAGCGTCGATCGCTCCTGAGCAAAGATCCAATACACACAAACAAGCAGCAGTAGGGTTTTACGCATCCGTGCGGCCCGAAGCTGGGTAAAATCCCCCCCGCGTGCACCGCCTCGATCCGCTCTTTGTGCGCTCTCCGCCTCCCACCGAACCGAAAGGGGCCCTGTCCCCATAGGTGTTGGTGGAATCAGCACCCCCCGACATCTCTGGCGCGCCAGGTAGGGGGCTTCGGCGGCGGCTGTTCTTCATCATCATGGCTCCTAAGGAGCGGGCGAGCGAAAGAACGACGCCGGTGCGGCAACAGAAAAATCTAAGTCGTGCGAGACTTTAGATATTTCCTTTCTGTATAAGGTTATCCGCCTCGGAGATCTTGCTCTTTGTACGGAAAACCTGTGCGCGGAGGAATCAACTCGTAGCTAGTTGCGCCCTTACTCTGTTTCGAGTCCGCTCAACAACTTAAGTGAGCTGCTAGCGCCCTTACTTTGCTTCGAGTCCGCTCAGCAAATTAAGTGAGACGCTAGCGCCCTTACTTTGTTTCGAGTCCGCTCAACAACTTAAGCAAGCTGCAACTAGTTTCGACAAGATTGCTTGTCGGTAGCGACCCCGCCAGCAGGCTGCTGAAGTTCCGCACTCGGCGCTCGCGGCAAGGGTGCCTGCATCGGCAAGTTTCCCTAGAAAGCGTAGGGTGGACGTACAAAGAGGGGTTGAACAGGAAGATAGCATGTGCTATTTATTTGAGATTTCTGCATAGACCTGTATGCCGAGGAGCCTTCTCGGGGCTAGTTGCGCTCCATGTTGCCTCGAGTCCGCTCGGCAACTTGTGCGGTTGCGCTAGAACCAAGAAGGTAATCCTTTCCGGGAAGCGATGTTCCCGAATAGCCGCTAAGGGCCCGTTCCCTCAAGCGCTGCTGGCTGGATCACACGCACTGGAAAGCATTCCAGCAGGCATAGGGAATATGTAGCAGAAGTCAAAATTCGCAAACGAGTTAAGTGCACTTCGGATACTAATCACTTGCTATGTTTGAACGCAGTTATGGCCCGGGGGCTGGCAACGCCCTTAGGGCCAATCTTTTTGGCGTCAGGAACGACGAAGTTCTTCGCCATAAGCCTTTCTGGCAATGATCTTGCCGGGAGCCGGCGTCAAGAACGACGAAGTTCTTCGCCGTAAGCCTTTCCGGCAATGATCTTGCCGGGAGCCGGCGTCAAGAACGACGAAGTTCTTCGCCATAAGCCTTTCCAGCAACGATCTCGCCGGGAGCCGGCGTCGAGAACAACGAAGTTCTTCGCCATAAGCCTTTCCGGCAACGATCTTGCCGGGAGCCGGTGTCAAGAACGATGAAGTTCTTCACCATAAGCCTTTCCGGCGACGATCTTGCCGGGAGCCGGTGTCAAGAACAACGAAGTTCTTCGCCAAAAGCCTTCCTGGCAACAAGCTTGCCGGAAGCCGACATCGAGAACGTCAAAGTTCTCTGCCGAAGGTAAAAGCCTTCCTGGCAACAAGCTTGCCGGAAGCCGGCATCGAGAACGTCAAAGTTCTCTGCCGAATATAAAAGCCTTCCTGGCAACAAGCTTGCCGGAAGCCGGCATCGAGAACGTCAAAATTCTCTGCCGAAGATAAAAGCCTTCCTGGCAACAAGCTTGCCGGAAGCCGGCATCGAGAACGTCAAAATTCTCTGCCGAAGATAAAAGCCTTCCTGGCAACAAGCTTGCCGGAAGCCGACATCGAGAACGTCAAAGTTCTCTGCCGAAGAAAAAAGCCTTCCTGGCGACCAGCTTGCCGGAAGCCGGCATCGAGAACGACAAAGTTCTCTGCAGAGGATAAAAGCCTCCCCGGCAAGCCAGTATCGCTGGGGGCTGCGAGTGCCAAGAATCGTCCATGGCAAACCAGAGTTGCCGGGGGCTGCAATATCAGATAAGTCTTTCATCCCTTATCATGCATCCTCTCATGGACTGGGGAATGCGAAACCACATTTCTTCCCGGTAACTGCCGTGCTCCCTCGACTCTAGGCCCTGGGGCTCGTTCTCGGGGCCAAGTTTGGTCGTAGTCGCGGCAACAAAGGGATGAAATGAGGAGACCGCACCCACCTCGTTCCTGCCTCCGTCTAAAATGTGAGAAGGGTTGAGCGACGTGGGAAGGCGGCAGGGCCTGTTGCCGGGAGATGAAATGTCTGTCCGAGGGATACCAAGGATTCGCTCCTTGGCGTGGGTTTAGCTCACGAGACAAATAACCCGGCAAGCGTCCTCTTTTCATTAAAAAACATCCCACTCAGGTACAGTCCATAGAGGATGAAAAACATGAAAGAGAGGATTACAAGTCTAGATACAGCTAAGGCCCGAAGGCTTACAAATTAAAAAGATAATATGCCCGTAATCCCTTTCCTGCCCCTCTTTTCAGGAGGCAGGTCAAGGAGGCGAAAAGGGCAAGAGGAGTGCCTAGGCGAGTTACGGGTGCCAGAAGACACCAAGGGAACATCCCGGGGGTCGTCCGAAGGCTAGACGGCGACGGTGGCGCTGGAAGCGGGGCTCAAAGACGGGGCGACAGGACGCAGCATGCTGTCGAGGGCACCACGCCCTCGTACTCCGGCTTGACGGCCTTGTCGCCTGCCCTCTTCCCCTTCCGCAGCCTCCCTACGCCACCCGCCCAAGGAGACGACCCCGGGGAGTTCAAGAAGCCGGCGACGGGGATGATGGGGTCGCCGGTGCCGCGCAAAGCGGCGCCCGACGCCTAGTCGGACCCGCTACCCTGCCGCCCGCTACCCTCATCATCGCTGTCGCTCCCCTCCTTGTCGCTCTCGCTCAAGGAGGAGCCTTCGCTGTCGGAGGAGCTGTCCACGCAGCACTTGACCCTCGCCGCCACCGATGAAGGGACTGGGTTCCCTTTCTCCATGGCAGATGAGAGAAAGGGGAGCAGAAGCTGGAGAAAGGAGAAGATGAGAGAGTGCGGATTTCTGTGCTCCCATCCCGCTCTTTATAAAGGAGCGAGGTGGGGGCTCGGCCGCCCCGCTCAGCGAATCAAGGCACGGGAAGGGCAGGGAGTCGGGGCCAACCCGCTCGCGACGGCCCAGTTTCCCACTCCACTGTCCGTGACCCCAAGCGCATGGGAGCCGCGTGGCGGGGATGCAAAACCAAGGTGACAGATGAGGCGGCCTCGCTCCGCCCCGTGAACGCGGGGAGTGGACGTCCCGGAAACCGCGCACCGGCCCCGTCCAGTAAATGCACCACGCCCCCACACCTACCTCCGTTTAAGGAGGAGGGCGTGAACCGTCCCCATCATCGCGGCCTGACGCATGCTCGGGGGGCTTAGCCCCACGCACGCCACCCATGATCTCACCCACGACGCCGGGTTTGACGCGTGCCGTCCTGGGCGTGCGCGGTGGGAGCGGAGTTAGACTCGGCGTGACCTAGGCCGCGCGTGCCCGTGCACTGTTTTGGGCCTGGCCCAACAGCGCTCGGCACCGTGTATGGCCCAGGCCCGGGGGCTCCTGTCGGTGTACTAGAGTAGGGGTACCCTAGTATCCCGAACTCGTGCACGGGCAGTTGCAGCACCCCGCGGCAAGGCTTGCCGGGTGACCGCCAAGACCCTCCGTGGATCCCTTGAAGACCATTCAAGAACAAAGTACTCAAACCAAGGCCCCGGCAAGAGGAGCTTGCCGGGAAGGCCAAACAAGGCCCCGACAAGAGGATCTTGCCGGGAAGAGACAAGACCCCGGCAAGAGGAGCTTGCTGGGAAGGCTACTCAAGGCATACCGAGAAAGCATGCCGCAACGCGCCCTGCGTCCCGACAAGATCCGGCGAGCGACAAGCTTCCGGACGTGACAAGACGACGGCCGCGGCAAGGAGCTTGCCGCGGGAAACCCCCACTTCGTGCCCGCGCTCCAGCACACCTGCTAACGTGTCGCTCTGGGACTCTCCCAAGCACACGTGGCAGGAGGCCGTGTAGCTAGGGGTACGTGGTGGCAAGCGGAGATGAAGAGAAGCCCATCGTGGCAAACGGTGGCGCTCCTAACGGTCACCTTTTGCACTGTTTAGGAGACTCAGACAGGCATTTAATGCCCTTGTCCCCTACCGTCAGAGTTAGGTAGGGTGCACTGTATCCACAGTAGCGGTAGCTGCACCTACCGCATCCTTTTCCATTTTTACCCTTCTAGTCTACGTTGCCACCTGTGGGTAACCCCTTGAAAGTATAAAAGGAGGCCCAAGCGCAACGTAGAGGGGGGGCGGCCAGTTCGGCTCATTGGAGATACCAGAAACACTCCCACGCTCAGTCTGGTAGCGTCGATCGCTCCTGAGCAAAGATCCAATACACACAAACAAGCAGCAGTAGGGTTTTACGCATCCGTGCGGCCCGAAGCTGGGTAAAATCCCCCCGCGTGCACCGCCTTGATCCGCTCTTTGTGCGCTCTCCGCCTCCCACCGAACCGAAAGGGGCCATGTCCCCATAGGTGTTGGTGGAATCAGCACCCCCCGACAATCCAAATGATTCAAAATAAAAGTTCATATTGATAATAGAAATAGTAACACTTCAAGCACACTAATCAAAGTAATCATGTCTTCTCAAAATAACATGGCAAAAAAAGTTCATCCCTACAAAATCATATAGTTAGGCTATGCTTCATTTTCATCACACAAAGATGTTCCCAACTTCTATACCCCCGATGACAAGCCAAGGAATTGTTTCATACTTAAATAATCTCAAACTTTTTCAACCTTCACGCAATACATGAGCGTGAGCCATGGACATAGCACTATGGGTGGAATAGAATATGATGATGAAGATTGTGTGGAGAAGACAAAAAAGAGAAGAAAGTCTCACATTGACGAGGATAATCAACGGGCTATGGAGATGCCCATCAATTGATGTCAACATGAGGAGTAGGGATTGCCATGCAACGGATGCACTAGAGCTATAAATGAATGCTCAACAAAAGAAAACTAGTGGGTGTGCATCCAACTTGCTTTCTCACGAAGACCTAGGGCATTTGAGGAACCCCATCGTAGGAATATACAAGCCAAGTTCTATAACGAAAAATTCCCACTAGTATGAAAAAGACAACTTACGAGACTCACTATATGAAAAACATGGTGCTACTTTGAAGCACAATATATGAGACTCACTACATGAATTACAAGGTGCTACTTTGAAGCACAAGTGTGGAAAAAGAGATAGTAACATTGCCCTTTTTATTTATTTTCTTTTTTCTTCTTTTTTCCCTCTTTTTTTGGGCCTTTATTTTTTTTGGCCTTTATTTTTTTCTTGGGTAATGCTCTAATAATGATGATCATCACACTTTCATTGATTACAACATATGAATTACAACTCGAAAGTAGAACAAGATATGACTCTATATGAATTCCTCCGGCGGTGTATCGGGATGGTGCAATGAATCAAGAGTGACATGTATGAAAAATAATGCATGGTGGCTTTGCCACAAATACGATGTCAACTACATGATCATGCAATGGCAATATGACAAAAGTAATGTATGTCATGAAGATGATGAATGGAATGGTGGAAAGTTGCATGGCAATATATCTCGGAATGGCTATGGAAATGCCATAATAGGTAGGTATGGTGGCTGTTTTGAGGAAGATATAAGGAGGTTTATGTGTGATAGAGCGTATCATATCACGGGGTTTGGATGCACCGGCGAAGTTTGCACCAACTCTCAAGGTGAGAAAGGGCAATGCACGGTACCGAAGAGGCTAGCAATGGTGGAAAGGTAAATGTGTGTATAATCCATGGACTCAACATTAGTCAAAAGAACTCATATACTTATTGCAAAAATTTAGAAGTCATCAAAAATCAAGTACTATGCGCATGCTCCTAGGGGGATATATTGGTAAGAAAATACCATCGCTTGTCCCCGACCGCCACTCATAAGGATGCACAAGCCAGGTACACTTCATGTTTCAAATTTGTTACACAACTTTAACCATACGTGCATGCTACGGGAGTTGCGAACTTCAACACAAGCATTCTTTAAATTCATAATCACCCAACTGTCATGACTTTAATATCACTACCTCCATATCTCAAAACAATTATCAAGTATCAAATTGATCATCGCATCCAATTCACTGCCTATGATAGTTTTTATTATACCCAACTTGGATGCCTACCATTCTAGGACCAAATTTGTAACCAAAGCAAATACCATGCTGTTCTAAAAGACTCTCAAAATAATATAAGTGAAGCATGAGAGACTAGCAATTTCTACAAAAATAAGTCACCATCGTGCTCTAAAAGATACAAGTGAAGCACTAGAGCAAAAACTATCAAGCTCAAAAGATATAAGTGAAGCACATAGAGTATTCTAGCAAATTCTAATCAAATAGGCTTCTCCCAAAAGGTGTCTACAGCAAGGATGATTGTGGTAAAGTAAAAAGCAAATACTAATATAAAGCACGACGCTCCAAGCAAAACACATATCATGTGGCGAATAAAAATATAGCTCCAAGTAAAGTTACCAATGAACGAAGACGAAAGAGGGGATGCCTTCCCGGGGCATCCCCAAGCTTAGGCTTTTGGCTATCCTTGAATATCTTGGGGTGCCTTGGGCATCCCCTAGCTTAGGCCCTTGCCACTCCTTATTCCATAGTCCATAAAAGCTTTACCCAAAACTTGAAAACTTCACAACACAAAACTCAACAAGAAATCTTATAAGCTCCGTTAGTGAAAGAAAACAAAACCACCACATAAGGTACTGTAATGAACTCATTATTTATTTATTTTGGTGTTAAACCTACTGTATTCCAACTTCTCTATGGTTTATAAACTATTTTACTAGCCATAGATGCATCAAAATAAGCAAACAACACACGAAAAACAGAATCTGTCAAAAACAGAACAGTCTGTAGCAATCTGTAACTAATGCAAACTTATGGAACTCTAAAAATCCTACCAAAATAGGAAGTCCTGGAAAATTTGTCTATTGATCAGAAGCAAAAAAGAATCAACACAAAAGCACGTATCTGTGATTTAACAAAATTAAATTGGTGCACGCAAAGTTTCTGTTTTTCAGCAGAATCAAATCAACTATCATCATAGGTTATCCTATAGGTTCTACTTCGCACAAACACTAATTAAAAGATAAAAACACATCTAAACAGAGAGTAGATGCCAGATTTATTACTAAACAGGAGCAAAAACAAAAAACATAAAGAAAGTTGGGTTGCCTCCCAACTAGCGCTATCGTTTAACGCCCCTAGCTAGGCATAACAACGAAGATAGATCTAACGAGTGCCATCTTTGGCACTAAATTCATCAATAGAGCGCTTGTGATCTCTAGGGGTTTCTCGCCTTTTAGCAATGGCTAAGCCTTTATGCACGAATTCAAGAAACTCATTGGTAGCACAAGGTTCCTTAACGATATAGAGACAATTGGGATGAACACTTATGGATTTGAGATCCGCATCTCCCTTAATAGAAGATTCACCCTTATTTTTAGGAACATAAATAAACTTGGCGGTTTTTGTAGGAGGTTTTGGAGTGTTTTTCATGGAAGAAAACACCGAACCTAAGTTGGTGATTATATCCTCAAGTTTACCAATTCTAGCAGAATCAAGATCTATTTTTTCATTAACTATAGGTTCTTTCTCTTTAAGATTTTTCAAAGTAACTCCAACCCTAGATCCATATTGGGTGATATGAGTATGAATCTTTTTATCCAAATTTTCAAACAACTCAACAATGGCAATTTTATTTTCAGTAATGTCAAGCCGTTGCATAACGTGTTCTAAAGTTAAAACAGTTCCATTAACCAAAAGAGGTGGTGGGCCAAACAAATCTAACATAGCATTATAAGCATCAAACGTATGGCTACTCAAGAAATCACCTCCGGCAACAGTATCAAGAACACATCTATTCCAAGGAGTGATGCCCACATAAAAATTGCGTAGAAGAACGGAAGTAGAAAGCTTCCTAGTAGATCTATTTTGAGCATTGCAAATTCTATGTCAAGCATCTTTTAAATTTTCTCCCTCCCTTTTCTTAAAATTGAGGATTTCATGTTCGGGAGTAATAATAAGGATAGGAGGACTAGCCATAACGACAAGGCAAACGATCTAACACACAAGCAAACGGAAAAGGGGCAAGCGAAAAGAGAGGAGGAGATTGGGAAAGAGAGGGCGAATAAAACGGC
Source organism: Triticum aestivum (assembly GCF_018294505.1). Taxonomy (NCBI): domain Eukaryota; kingdom Viridiplantae; phylum Streptophyta; class Magnoliopsida; order Poales; family Poaceae; genus Triticum; species Triticum aestivum. The sequence continues at coordinate 66,115,435 of NC_057798.1, forward strand.
AAAGGTGAAGTGGGGGAGAGGAAAACGATAGGCAAATGGCAAATAATCTAAATGCAAGGGAGTTGAGTTTGTGATGGGTACTTGGTATGTATTGACTTGAGCGAAGACCTCCCCGGCAACGGCGCCAGAAATCCTTCTTGCTACGTCTTGACCTTGTGTTGGTTTTCCTTGAAGAGGAAAGGGTGATGTAGCAGAGTAGCGTAAGTATTTCCCTCAGTTTTTGAGAACCAAGGTATCAATCCAGTAGGAGGCTCCTCAAAAGTCCCACGCACCTACACAAACAAACAAAGAACTCGCAACCAACGCAATAAAGGGGTTGCCAATCCCTTCACGACCACTTGCGAAAGTGATATCTGATAGAGATAGTATGATAAGATAAATATATTTTTGGTATTTTATAATATAGATGCAAAAAGTAAAGATGCAAATAAAAGTAGATTGGAAGCAAATATGATAAGAAATAGACCCGGGGGCCATCGGTTTCACTAGAGGCTTCTCTCGAGATAGCATAAGTATTACGGTGGGTGAACAAATTACTGTCGAGCAATTGATAGAAAAGCGAATAATTATGAGATTATCTAGGCATGATCATGTATATAGGCATCACGTCCGCAACAAGTAGACCGACTCCTGTCTGCATCTACTACTATTACTCCACACATCGACCGACTCCTGCCTGCATCTAGAGTATTAAGTTCACAAAGAACAGAGTAACGCATTAAGCAAGATGACATGATGTAGAGGGATAAACTCATGCAATATGATATAACCCCCATCTTTTTATCCTCGATGGCAACCATACAATACGTGCCTTGCAACCCTTTCTGTCACTGGGTGAGGACACCGCAAGATTGAACCCAAAGCTAAGCACTTCCCCCATGGCAAGAAAGATCAATCTAGTAGGCCAAACCAAACTGATAATTCGAAGAGACTTGCAAAGATAACAATCATACATAAAAGAATTCAGAGAAGATTCAAATATTATTCATAGATAAACTTGATCATAAACCCACAATTCATCGGATCTCGACAAACACACCGCAAAAAGAGATTACATTGAATAGATCTCCACAAGAGAGGGGGAGAACATTGTATTGAGATCCAAAAGAGAGAGAAGAAGACATCTAGATAATAACTATGGACCCGTAGGTCTGTGGTAAACTACTCACAACTCATCGGAAGGGCTATGGTGTTGATGTGGAAGCCCTCCATGGTCGATTCCCCCTCCGGCAGAACATCGGCGAAGGCTCCAAGATGGGATCTCGCGGATACAGAAGGTTACAGCGGTGGAAATTGTGTTTCGGGTGCTCCCCGGATGTTTTCGGGGTACGTAGGCTTATATAGGAGGAAGAAGTACGTCGGTGGACGCCCGAGGGACCCACGAGATAGGGGGCGCGCCCTATAGGGGGGGGGGGGCGCCCTCCTATCTCGTGGCCGCCTCGGCTGCTTCTTGACTTGCACTCCAAGTCCTCTGGATCACGTTCGTTCCAAAAATCATGCCTCCGAAGGTTTCATTCCGTTTGGACTCCGTTTGATATTCCTTTTCTTCAAAATACTGAAATAGGCAAAAAAACAGCAATACGGGCTGGGCCTCCGGTTAGTAGGTTAGTCCCAAAAATGATATAAATGTGTAAAATAAAGCCCATAAACATCCAAAAGGGGTAATATAATAGCATGGAACAATCAAAAATTATAGATACGTTGGAGACGTATCAAGGTATTCATGGATGATTTCTCCGTTTATGGATCCTCTTTTTATAATTGCTTGGGCAACCTAGATCGAGTTTTGCGGAGATGCGAAGACACTAGTCTTGTCTTGAATTGGGAAAAGTGCCACTTTATGGTTAATGAAGGCATTGTCTTGGGGCATAAGATTTCCGAGAGAGGTATTGAAGTTGATAAAGCTAAAGTTGATGCTATTGAAAAGATGCCATGTCCCAAGGACATAAAAGGTATAAGAAGTTTCCTTGGTCATGCCGGTTTTTATAGGAGATTCATTAAGGACTTTTCTAGAATCTCTAGGCCTCTGACTAATTTATTGCAAAAAGATATTCCTTTTGTCTTTGATGATGATTGTGTAGAAGCATTTGAAATACTTAAGAAAGCTTTGATCACTGCACCTCTTGTTCGGCCTCCTGATTGGAATTTACCCTTTGAAATTATGTGTGATGCTAGTGATTATGCTGTAGTTCTAGGGCAAAGAGTTGATAAGAAATTGAATTTTATCCAGTGTGCTAGTAAAACTCTTGATACCGCCCAGAGAAATGATGCCACTACTGAAAAAGAGATCTTAGCAGCTGTGTTTGCTTGTGATAAGTTCAGACCTTATAATGTTGATTCCAAAGTTACTATTCACACTGATCATGCTGCTATTAAATATCTTATGGAAAAGAAAGATGCTAAGCCTAGACTTATTAGATGGTTCTCTTGCTCCAAGAATTTGATTTGCGTATTGTTGATAGAAAGGGAGCTGAGAACCCCGTTGCAGACAACTTGTCTAGGTTAGAGAATGTTCTTGATGACCCACTACCTATTGATGATAGCTTTCCTGATGAACAATTAGCGGTCATTAATGCTTCTTGTACTGCTCCTTGGTATGCTGATTATGCTAATTACATTGTTGCTAAATTTATACCACCTAGTTTCACATACCAACAAAAGAAAAAGTTCTTTTATGATTTAATACATTACGTCTGGAATGACCCACACCTTTATAAAGAAGGACTAGATGGTGTTATTAGACGTTGTGTACCTAAGCATGAACAGGAACAGATCCTATGCAAGTGTCACTCTGAATCGTATGGTGAGGACACCACGCTGGAGATAGAACTGCACATAAGGTATTGCAATCCGGTTTTTATTGGCCTACTCTCTTCAAAGATGCTCGTAAGTTTGTCTTATCTTGTGATGAATGTCAAAGAATTGGTAATATTAGTAGACTTCAAGAAATGCCTATGAATTATTCTCTTGTTATTGAACCATTTGATGTGTGGGGCTTTGATTATATGGGACCTTTTCCTGCCTCTAACGGTTATACACATATTTTAGTTGTTGTTGATTATGTTACTAATGTTGGGAAACGTAGCAAAAATTCAAAATTTTCCTACGTATCACCAAGATCAATCTAGGAGATTCTAGCAATGAGAGAGAGAGGGGATGCATCTTCATACCATTGAATATCGCTAAGCGGAAGCGTTACAAGAACGCGGATGAAGGAGTCATACCCGTAGCGATTCAGATCGCGGTTGATTCCGATCTAAGCACCGAACAACGGCGCCTCCGTGTTCAACACACGTACAGACCGGGGACGTCTCCTCCTTCTTGATGCAGCAAGGGGAGAGGAGAAGTTGAGGGAGAACTCCGACAGCACGACGGCGTGGTGGTGATGGAGCTCGTGGTTCTCCGGCAGGGCTTCGCCAAGCACTACGGAGGAAGAGGAAGATATTGGAGCAGGGAGAGGGCTGTGCCAGGGGAAGGGTGCGGCTGCCCTCTCTCTCCCTCACTATATATAGGGGGAAGGGAGGAGGGGGAGGCGCCCTAGGGTTCCCTAGGGGAGGGGCAGCGGCCACAGGGAAACCCTAGATGGGTTTGGGCGCCCCCACCCCCTAGGAAACTTGCCCCCAAGCCGGGAGGGGCGGCTGCCCTAGGGGTGGCGACCCACCTCTCCTGGTTACGTGAGATGGGGTGGGAGGGGCGCTCAGCCCCTTAGTGGGCTGATGTGCCCTCTCCCCTTGGCCCATAAGGCCCCCCAACGCTTGCCGGGGCCTCCGAAACCCCTTTCGAACACGCTGGTCATCACCTGGTACCCCCGGAACAATTCCGGACTCCAATACCCTTCGTCCAATATACCGATCTTCACCTCCGGACCATTCCGGAGCTCCTCGTCATATCCGGGATCTCATCCGGGACTTCGAACAACCTTCGGTAACCACATACTATTTCCCATAACAACTCTAGTGTCACCGAACCTTAAGTGTGTAGACCCTACGGGTTCGGGAACCATGCAGACATGACCGAGACGTTCTCCGGTCAATAACCAACAGCGGGATTTGGATACCCATGTTGGCTCCCACATGTTCCACGATGATCTCATCGGATGAACCACGATGTCAAGGATTCAAGCAATCCCGTATGTAATTCCCTTTGTCAATCTGTATGTTACTTGCCCGAGATTCGATCATCGGTATCCCAATACCTCGTTCAATCTCGTTACCGGCAAGTCACTTTACTCGTTCCGTAATGCATGATCCCGTGACTTACTACTTAGTCACATTGAGCTCATTATGATGATGCATTACCGAGTGGGCCCAAAGATACCTCTCCGTCATACGGAGTGACAAAGCCCAGTCTCGATTCGTGCCAACCCAACAGACACTTTCGGAGATACCTGTAGTGCACCTTTATAGCCACCCAATTATATTGTGACGTTTGATACACCCAAAGTACTCCTACGGTATAAGGGAGTTACACAATCTCATGGTCTAAGGAAATGATACTTGACATTAGAAAAGCTTTAGCAAACGAATTACACGATCTTGTGCTATGCTTAGGATTGGGTCTTGTCCATCACATCATTCTCCTAATGATGTGATCCCGTTATCAATGACATCCAATGTCCATGGTCAGGAAACCATGACCATGTGTTGATCAATGAGCTAGTCAACTAGAGGCTCACTAGGGACATGTTGTGGTCTATGTATTCACACATGTATTGCGGTTTCCGGTCAATACAATTACAACATGAATAATAGACAATTATCATGAACAAGGAAAGACAATAATAACCATTTTATTATTGCCTCTAGGGCATATTTCCAATAGTCTCCCACTTGCACTAGAGTCAATAATCTAGTTCACATCATTATGTGATTGTAATGAATCAACACCCATGGGGTTTGATCATATCTCGCTTGTGAGAGAGGTTATTAGTCAACGGATCTGAACCTTTCAGATCTGTGTGTGCTTTGCAAATCTCTATGTCATCTCCTAGATGCAGCTACCACGCTCTACTTGGAGCTATTCCAAATAACTGTTCTACTATACGAATCCAGTTTACTACTCAGAATAATCTGGATTAGTGTCAAAGTTTGCATCGGTGTAACCCTTTACGACGAACTCTTTTACCACCTCCATAATCGAGAAAATTCCTTAGTCCACTAGTTACTAAGGTTAAGTTTGACCGCTATCATGTGATCCATTCCTGGATCACTCTTGTACCCCTTGACTGACTCATGGCAAGGCACACTTCAGGTGCGGTACTCAGCATAGCATACTGTAGAGCCTACGTCTAAAGCATAGGGGACGACCTTCGTCCTTTCTCTCTTTTCTGCCGCCGTCAGGTCTTGAGTCTTACTCAATACTCACACCTTATAACACAGCCAAGAACTCCTTCTTTGCCGATCTATTTTGAACTCCTTCAAAATCTTGTCATGGTATGTATTTATTTGAAAGTACTATTAAGCAATTTTGATCTATCCTTATATATCTTGATGCTCAATGTTCAAGTAGCTTAATCCAGGTTTTCCATTGAAAACACTTTTCAAATAACCCTATATGCTTTCCAGAAACTCTGCATCATTTCTGATCAACAACATGTCAACAACATACACTCATTAGAAATTCTATAGTGCTCCCACTCACTTCTTTGGAAATACAAGTTTCTCATAAACTTTGTATAAACCCAAAATCTTTGATCATCTCATCAAAGAGTATATTCCAATTCTGAGATGCTTACTCCAATCCTTAGAAGGATTGCTGGAGCTTTGCATACTTGTTAGCATCTTTCAGGATTGACAAAACCTTCTGGTTGTATCACATACAACCTTTCCTCAAGAAAATCGTCGAGGAAACAATGTTTTGGCATCCTATCTGCAAGATTTCATAAATAATGCAGTAACTGCTAATATAATTCCAACAGACTCTTAGCATCGCTACGAGTGAGAAAGTCTCATCGTAGTCAACTCTTTGAACTTGTCGGAAAACATCTTAGTGACAAGTCGAGCTTTCTTAATGGTGATACTTACCATCATTGTGTGTCTTCCTTTTAAAATCCATCTGTACCCAACAACCTTACGACCATCAAGTAGTTCGTCCAAAGTCCACACTTTGTTCTCATACATGGATCCTCTCTCCGATTTTATGGCCTCTAGCCATTTGCCGGAATCCGGGCCCACCATCGCTTCTCCATAGCTCGTAGGTTCATTGTTGTCTAGCAACATGACCTCCAAGACAGGATTACCATACCACTCTGAAGTAGTACGCATCCTTGTCATCCTACGAGGTTCAGTAGTGACTTGATCCGAAGCTTCATGATCACTATCATCAGCTTCCACTTCAATTGGTGTAGGTGCCACAGGAACAACTTCCTGTGCCCTGCTACACACTAGTTGTAGTGATGGTTCAATAACCATATCAAGTCTCCACCGTCCTCCCACTCAATTCTTTCAAGAGAAACATTTCCTCGAGAAAGGACCCATTTGTAGAAACAATCACTTTTGCTTCCAGATCTGAAATAGGAGGTATACCCAACTATTTTGGGTGTCCTATGAAGATGTATTTATCTGCTTTGGGTTCGAGCTTATCAGGATGAAACTTTTTCACATAAGCGTCGCAGCCCCAAACTTTCAAGAAACGACAGCTTGGGTTTCTCTAAACCATAGTTCATACGGTGTCATCCCCAAAACGGAATTACGTGGTGCCCTAATTAAAGTGAATGCGGTTGTCTCTAATGCTTAAACCCATAAATGATAGTGGTAATTCGATAAGAGACATCATGGTATGCCCCATATCCAATAGGGTGCATCTATGATGTTTGGACACACCATCACACTACGGTGTTCCAGGCGGTATTAATTGTGAAACAATTTCCACAATGTCTTAATTGTGTACCAAACACGTACCTCGGGTATTCATCTCTATGGTCATATCATAGACATTTTATCCTCTTGTCACGACGATCTTCAACTTCACTCTGAAATTACTTGAACCATTCAATAATTCAGGCTTGTGTTTCATCAAGTAAATATACTCAGCATCTACTCAAATCATCTGTGAAGTAAGAACACAATGATATCCACTGCGTGCCTCAACACTCATTGGACTGCACACATCAAAATGTATTACTTCCAACAAGTTGCTTTCTTGTTCCATTTTATGGAAAACGAGGCTTTCAGTCATCTTGCCCATGTGGTATATTTGCATGTCTCAAGTGATTCAAAATCAAGTGAGTCCAAACAATCCATCTATATGGAGTTTCTTCATGCATACATACCAATAGACATGATTCGCATGTCTCAAACTTTTTAAAAACGAGTGAGTCCAAAGATCCATCAACATGGAGCTTCTTCATGCGTTTTATATCAATATGACTCAAATGGCAGTGCCACAAGTATGTGGTACTATCATTACTATCTTATATCTTTTGGCATGAACATGTGTATCACTACGATCGAGATTCAAAAAAACATTCATTTTAGGTGCAAGACCATTAAAGGTATTATTCAAATAAACAGAGTAACCATTATTCTCCTTAAATGAATAACCGTATTGCGATAGACATAATCCAATCATGTCTATGCTCAACGCAAACACCAAATAACAATTATTTAGGTTTAACACCAATCTCGATGGTAGAGGGAGTATGCGATGCTTGATCACATCAAGCTCGGAAACACTTCCAACACATATCGTCATCTCACCTTTAGCTAGTCTCTGTTTATTCCGCAGCTTTTATTTCGAGTTACCAACACTTAGCAACCGAACCGGTATCTAATACCCTGGTGCTACTAGGAGTACTAGTAAAGTACACATTAATGTAATGTATATCCAATATACTTCTATCGACCTTGCCAGCCTTCTCATCTACCAAGTATCTAGGGTAGTGCTGCTTCAGTGTCCATTCCCCTCATTACAGAAGCACTTAGTCTCGGGCTTGGTTTCAACCTTGGGTTTCTTCACTAGAGCAGCAACTGATTTGACGTTTCATGAAGTATCCTTTCTTGCCCTTGCCCTTCTTGAAACTAGTGGTTTCACTAACCATCAAAAATTGATGCTTCTTCTTGATTTCTACTTTCGCAGTGTCAAACATCGCGAATTGCTCAAGGATCGTCATGTCTATCCCTGATATGTTATAGTTCATCACGAAGCTCTAATAGCTTGGTGGCAGTGACTATGGAGAACCATCACTATCTCATCTGGAAGATTAACTCCCACTCAATTCAAGTGATTGTAGTACTCAGACAATCTGAGCACATGCTCAACAATTGAGCTTTTCTCCCTTAGTTTGCAGGCTAAGAAACTCGTCGGAGGTCTCATACCTCTTGACGTGGGCACGAGCCTGAAATCCCAATTTCAGCCCTTGAAACATCTCATATGTTCCGCGACGTTCCAAAAACCGTCTTCGGCGCCTCAATTCTAAACCGTTTACCATTACTGAACTATCACGTAGTCATCAAAACGTGTATGTCAGATGTTCGCAACATCCACAGACGACGTTCAAGGTTCAGCACACCGAGTGGTGCATTAAGGACATAAGCCTTCTACCCAGCAATGAGGACAGTCCTCAGTTTACGGACCTAGTCCGCATAATTGCTACTTCATCTTTCAACTAAATTTTCTCTAGGAACATATCTTAAAACAGTAGAACTAAAGCGCGAGCTACGACATAATTTGCAAAGACCTTTTGACTATGTTCAGGATAATTAAGTTCATCTAATGAAGTCCCACTCAGATAGACATCCCTCTAGTCATCTAAGTGATACATGATCCGAGTCAACTAGGCCGTGTCTGATCATCACGTGAGACGGACTAGTCATCATCGGTGAACATCTTCATGTTGATTGTATCTACTATACGACTCATGTTTGACCTTTCGGTCTCTTGTGTTCCGAGGCCATGTCTGTACATGCTAGGCTCATCAAGTCAACCTAAGTGTTTCGAGTGTGTAAATATGGCTTACACCCGTTGTATGTGAACGTTAGAATCTATCACACCCGATCATCACCTGGTGCTTCGAAACAACGAACTTTCGCAATGGTGCACAGTTAGGGGGAACACTTTCTTGAAATTTTAATGAGGGATGATCTTATTTAGTACCGTCGTTCTAAGCAAATAAGATGCATAAACATGATAAACATCACATGCAATCAAATAGTGACATGATATGGCCAATATCATTTTGCTCCTTTTGATCTCCATCTTCGGGGCTCCATGATCATCATCATCACCAGCATGACACCATGATCTCCATCATCATGATCTCCATCATCGTGTCTCCATGAAGTTGTCTCACCAACTTATTACTTCTACTACTATGGCTAACTGTTTAGCAATGAAGTAAGGTAATTACATGGCGTTATTCAATGACACGCAGGTCATACAATAAATAAAGACAACTCCTATGGCTCCTGCCGGTTGTCATACTCATCGACATGCAAGTCGTGATTCCTATTACAAGAATATGATCAATCTCATACATCACATATATTTCATTCATCACATCCTTCTTGGTCATATCACATCACACGGCATATGCTGCAAAAATAAGTTAGACATCCTCTAATTGTTGTTGCAAGTTTTTACGTGGCTGCTATAGGTTTCTAGCAAGAACGCTTCTTACCTACGCCAAAACCACAAGTGATATGCCAATTGCTATCTACCCTTCATAAGGACCCTTTTCATCGAATCCGATCCAACTAAAGTGGGAGAGACAGACACCCGCTAGCCACCTTATGCAACAAGTGCATGTCAGTCGGTGGAACCTATCTCACGTAAGTGTCCGGGCCGCTTCATCCCACAATACCGTCGAAACAAGATAGGACTAGTAACGGTAAGCATATTGAACAAAATCAACGCCCACAACAACTTGTGTTCTACTCGTGCATAGAAACTACTCATAGACCTAGCTCATGATGCCACTATTGGGTAACGTAGCAGAAATTCAAAATTTTCCTATGTATCACCAAGATCAATCTAGGAGATTCTAGCAACGAGAGAGAGAGAGGGAGTGCATCTTCATACCATTGAAGATCACTAAGCGGAAGCGTTACAAGAACACGGATGAAGGAGTCGTACTCGTAGCAATTCAGATCGCGGTTGATTCCGATCTAAGCACCGAACAACGGCACCTCCGCGGTCAACACACGTACATCCCGGGGACGTCTCGTCCTTCTTGATCCAGCAAGGGGAGAGGAGAAGTTGAGGGATAACTCTGACAGCACGACGGCGTGGTGGTGATGGAGCTCGTGGTTCTCCGGCAGGGTTTCGCCAAGCACTACGGAGGAAGAGGAAGATATTGGAGGAGGGAGAGGGTTGTGCTAGGGGAAGGGTGCGGCTGCCCTCTCTGTCCCTCACTATATATAGGGGGAAGGGAGGAGGGGGAGGCGCCCTAGGGTTCCCTAGGGGAGGGGCGGCGGCCACAGGGGAAACCCTAGATGGTTTTGGGTGCCCCCACCCCCTAGGAAACTTGCCCCCCAAGCCGGGAGGGGCGGCTGCCCTAGGGGTGGCGCCCCCACCTCTCCTGGTTACGTGAGATGGGGTGGGAGGGGCGCTCAGCCCCTTAGTGGGCTGATGTGCCCTCTACCCTTGGCCCATAAGGCCCCCCAACACTTGCCGGGGCCTCCGAAACCACTTTCGGACACGCTGGTCATCACCTGGTACCCCCGGAACACTTCCGGACTCCAATACCCTTCGTCCAATATACCGATCTTCACCTCCGGACCATTCCGGAGCTCCTCGTCATGTCCGGGTTCTCATCCGGGACTCCGAACAACCTTCGGTAACCACATACTATTTCCCATAACAACTCTAGCGTCACCGAACCTTAAGTGTGTAGACCCTATGGGTTTGGGAACCATGCAGACATGACCGAGACGTTCTCCGGTCAATAACCAACAGCGGGATCTGGATACCCATGTTGGCTCCCACATGTTCCACGATGATCTCATCAGATGAACCACGATGTCAAGGATTCAAGCAATCCCGTATGCAATTCCCTTTGTCAATCGGTATGTTACTTGCCCGAGATTTGATCGTCGGTATCCCAATACCTCGTTCAATCTCGTTACGGGCAAGTCACTTTACTCGTTCCGTAATGCATGATCCCGTGACTAACTACTTAGTCACATTGAGCTCATTATGATGATGCATTACCGAGTGGGCCCAGAGATACCTCTCCGTCATATGGAGTGACAAATCCCAGTCTCGATTCGTGCCAACCCAACAGACACTTTCGGAGATACCTGTAGTGCACCTTTATAGCCACCCAGTTACGTTGTGACGTTTGGTACCCCCAAAGTACTCCTACGGTATCAGGGAGTTACACAATCTCATGGTCTAAGGAAATGATACTTGACATTAGAAAAGCTTTAGCAAACGAACTACACGATCTTGTGCTATGCTTAGGATTGGGTGTTGTCCATCACATCATTCTCCTAATGATGTGATCCCGTTATCAATGACATCCAATGTCCATGGTCAGGAAACCATGACCATATGTTGATCAATGAGCTAGTCAACTAGAGGCTCACTAGGGACATGTTGTGGTCTATGTATTCACACATGTATTGCGGTTTCCGGTCAATACAATTATAGCATGAATAATAGACAATTATCATGAACAAGGAAATACAATAATAACCATTTTATTATTGCCCCTAGGGCATATTTCTAACAACTAAGTGGGTAGAATCTATTCCAAGTAGTAGTGTTGATCATAACACTTCTATTAAAATGCTTAAAGAAGTTATTTTTCCGAGGTTTGGAGTCCCTAGATATCTTATGACTGATGGTGGTTCACATTTTATTCATGGTGCTTTCCGTAAGATGCTTGCTAAGTATGATGTTAATCATAGAATCGCATCTCCTTATCACACACAGTCTAGGGTCAAGTAGAGTTGAGCAATAGAGAGCTCAAATTAATTTTGCAAAAGAATCTGAATAGATCTAGAAAGAATTGGTCCAAAAAACTTGATGATGCATTATGGGCCTATAGAACTGCATACAAAAATCCTATGGGTATGTCTCCGTATAAGATGGTTTATGGAAAAGCATGTCACTTGCCTCTAGAACTTGAACATAAAGCATATTGGTCTATTAAAGAGCTCAACTATGACTTCAAACTTGCCGGTGAGAAGAGGTTATTTGATATTAACTCACTTGATGAATGGAGAACCCAAGCCTATGAGAATGCCAAGCTATTCAAAGAAAAAGTTAAATGCTGGCATGACAAAAGGATACAAAAGCGAGAATTTAATGTAGGTGATTATGTGTTATTATTCAACTCTCGTTTAAGATTTTTTGCAGGAAAACTTCTCTCTAAGTGGGATGGTCCTTACATTATCGAGGAGGTCTATAATTCCGGTGCCATAAAAATCAACAACTTCGAAAGCACAAGTCGGAGGGTGGTGAACGGTCAAATAATCAAACATTATATCTCAAGTAATCCTATCAATGTTGAAACTAATATTATTGAAACCGTAACCCCGGAGGAATACATAAGGGACACTTTCTAGAATGTTTCAGACTCCGAAAAGGAATAGGTATGTGGTACGGTAAGTAAACCGACTCCAAAACAATTCTAATGGCAATTTTTATCCGTTTTGGAATATTTAAGAATTTTGGAAAGAAAGAAGTAATCCGGGAAGGACACGAGGCCTCCACGAGGGTGGAGGGCGCGCCCCCCTGTCTCCTGGCCACCTCGTGTGCCTCTCGGACTCCTTGCATGTTACGTATTTTGGTCGGTAAAAATTCATTATATAATCTCCCGAAGTTTTGACCACCGTATCACGCAATTATCTTCTGTTTTCGTTTCGAGCTGTTTCTGTTACAGATTTAGAGCAATATGTCGTCTCAGGATTCGGAAGGGGAGAGCTATGTGGCTGATTACCTTGCAGACCCTAAGGTCTACGGGGACTTGGAGCACGGTGGCTGGACCACTAAAGAATAGGAAGACTATGAGCCTAAGGGAAAGGAGGAGACGAGCTCAGACGAATACTAAGCTCCATTACCTCAACCTGGGGACATGCATGTGGATTTTAAAAAGTAGAGCCTCCCTGATAGAGCAAAGAAGCCAAAGATTGAGTTTATCCCTTTTCGTCTCTTGCAGGAAAACAAACAGGAACTATGCAAAAGAATATTGAGTCTTGAGCAAGAGATCGATGACCTAAAGGAGCAAAATATTATCCTCAAGCGTAAATTGAGGAAGAAGCCATCAACAACACCACCTCCATCACCTCCGAGGACATAATCACATGGGTATGGGCACTCCCCTTGGCAACTGCCAAGCTTGGGGGAGGTGCCCCGGTATCGTATCACCATCACACTCCTATCTTTACCGTTTTACTTAGTTTGATCCTTTTAGTAGTATCTTAATCTAGTAGATTGAAGTTTTGGTATCAAGTAGTTCTAAGTTTTGCTTTGTGATCTCTTTATGTAATCGAGTCCGTGAGCTATCTATAATAAAGATTAGTGTTGAGTCAAGGGCTTTGCTATCTTGCTATGATCTTGAGGAAGTAGAAAGAATAAAAAGAATAAAGAGTTCATATTGATATTATGGATAGTAATGACTTCACACATAAAAAGTATGAGGAATAAAAGTTGTTGAGAGTTGACAAACGTAGTTTTGGTCATCGTTGCAATTAATAGGAAGTAATAAGGAAAGAGACGTTTTCACATACAAATATACTATCTTGGACATCTTTTATGATTGTGAGCACTCATTAAGTATGACATGCTAAAAGATTTGATGTTGGACAAGGAAGACAATGTAATGGTTTATGTTTTCTCACATCTCAGTTAAAGTATATTGTCATTGATCTTCCCAACATGTTGAGCTTGCCTTTCTCCCTCATGCTAGCCAACTTCCTTGCACCAAGTAGAGATACTACTTGTGCTTCCAAATATCCTTAAAACCCAGTTTTTGCCATGAGAGTCCACCATACCTACCTATGGATTGAGTAAGATCCTTCAAGTAAGTTGTCATGTTGCAAGCAATAAAAATTGCTCTCTAAATATGTATGATCTATTAGTGTGAAGAAAATAAGCTTTATACCATCTTGTTATGGAAGCAATAAAAGCGACAGACTGCATAATAAAGGTCCATATACAAGTGGCAATATAAAGTGACGTTCTTTTGCATTAAGATTTTGTGCATCCAACCCTAAAATCACATGACAACCTCTGCTTCCCTCTGCGAAGGGCCTATCTTTTACTTTATGTTTTTACTTTATGCTTGAGTCAAGGTGATCTTCACCTTTCCCTTTTTTCATTTTATCCTTTGGCAAGCTCCCCGTGTTTGAAAGATCTTGATATATATATATATATCCAATTGGATGTAAGTTGGCATGAATTATTATTGTTGACATCACCCAAAGGTGAATACGTTGGGAGGTAACACAATAAGCCCCTATATTTCTTAGTGTCCTATTAAAACTCCATAACCACAAGTATTGCGTGAGTGTTAGCAATTGTAGAAGACTATATGATAGTTGAGTATGTGGACTTGCTGAAAAGCTCTATTCTTGACTCCTTGTGATGTTATGATAAATTGCAATTTCTTCAATGACTGAGATTATAGTTTGTTAGTTCCCAATGAAGTTTCTGAACCATACTTAACATTCTGAATTGATTGTTACTTGAGCATAAGAAATCATATGACAAAATCTATATATGTTGTTGTTATAAGAATGATCATGATGCCCTCATGTCCGTATTTTATTTTTATCGACACCTCTATCTCTAAACATGTGGACATATTTTTTCGATCTCGTCTTCTGCTTGAGGACAAGCAAGGTCTAAGCTTGGGGGAGTTGATATGTCCATTTTGCATCATGCTTTTATATCAATATTTCTTGCATTATGGGCTGTTATTTCATAGTATGTCTCAATACTTATGGCTATTCTCTCTTATTTTACAAGATTTACCATGAAGAGGGGGAATGCCGGCAGCTGGAATTCTGGCTGGAAAAGGAGCAAATATTGGAAACCTATTCTGCATAGCTCCAAAAATCCTGAAACTCCAAGGAAGTCAGTTTTGGAATTAATAAGAATTATTGAGCGAAGAAAACACCAGAGGGGGCCCACACCCTGGCCAGGAGGGTGGGGGCGCGCCCACCCCTACTAGGCGCGCCCCCTGTCTCCTGGGCCCCCAGGTGGCCCTCCGGTGCCCATCTTCTGCTATATGAAGGCTTTTACCCTAGAAAAAAAATCATAAGCAAGCTTACGGGACGAAACTCCGCCGCCATGAGGCGGAACCTTGGCGGAACCAATCTAGGGTTCCGGCGGAGCTGTTCTGCCGGGGAAACTTCCCTCCGGGAGGGGGAAATCATCACCATCGTCATCACCAATGATCCTCTCATCGGGAGGTGGTCAATATTCATCAACATCTTCACCAACACCATCTCCTCTCAAAACCCTAGTTCATCTCTTGTATCCAATCTTGTATCAAAACCACAAATTGGTACCTGTGGGTTGCTAGTAGTGTTGATTACTCCTTGTAGTTGATGCTAATTGGTTTACTTGGTGGAAGATCATATGTTCAGATCCTTAATGCATATTAATACTCCTCTGATTATGAACATGAATATGCTTTGTGAGTACTTACGTTTGTTCCTGAGGACATGGGTGAAGTCTTGCTATTAGTAGTCATGTGAATTTGGTATTCGTTCGATATTTTGATGATATGTATGTTGTCTTTCCTCTAGTGGTGTTATGTGAACGTCGACTACATGACACTTCACCATTATTTGGGCCTATAGGAAGTCATTGGGAAGTTATAAGTAGATGATGGGTTGCTAGAGTGATAGAAGCTTAAACCCTAGTTTATGCGTTGCTTCGTAAGGGGCTGATTTGGATCCATATGTCTAATGTTGTGGTTAGGTTTACCTTAATACTTCTTTTGTAGTTGCGGATGCTTGCAATAGGGGTTAATCATAAGTGGGATGCTTGTCCAAGTAAGGGAAGTACCCAAGAACCGGTCCACCCACATATCAAATTATCAAAGTACCGAACGCGAATCATATGAGCGTGATGAAAACTAGCTTGATGATAATTCCCATGTGTCCTCGGGATCGCTTTTCTCATTATAAGAAATTGTCCAGGCTTGGCCTTTGCTACAAAAAGGATTGGGGCACCTTTCTGCACTTTATTTACTTTCATTGCTTGTTACTCGTTACAATTTATCTTATCACAAAACTATTTGTTACCTACAATTCAGTGCTTGCAGAGAAAACCTTATTGAAAGCCGCTTGTCATTTCCTTCTGCTCCTCGTTGGGTTCGACACTCTTACTTATCGAAAGGACTACGATAGATCCCCTATACTTGTGGGTCAGACTAAACCTCTCTCACAAGCAAAACATGATCACAACTTAGTACTCTTTGTGTGTTAATCACATAGCGTTGTGAACTAGATTATTGACTCTAGTAAACTTTTTGGGTATTGGTCACATGGTGATGTGAACTATGGGTGTTAATCACATGACGATGTGAACTAGATTATTGACTCTAGTGCAAGTGGGAGACTGAAGGAAATATGCCGTAGAGGCAATAATAAAGTTGTTATTTTATATTTCCTTATTCATGATAAAGGTTTATTATTCATGCTAGAATTGTATTGATCGAAAACTTAAATACATGTGTGAATACTTAAACAAATACCGTGTCCCTAGTGAGCCTCTACTAGACTAGCTCATTGATCAAAGATGGTTAAAGTTTCCTAACCATGGACATGTATTGTCATTTGATAACGGGATCACATCATTAGGAGAATGATGTGATGGACAAGACCCATCCGTTAGCTTAGCATAATGATAGTTTTGTTTATTGATATTGCTTTCTTCATGTCAAATACATGTTCCTTCGACTATGAGACTATGCAACTCCCGGATACTGGAGGAATACCTTGTGTGCTATCAAACGGGATCACATCATTAGGAGAATGATGTGATGGACAAGACCCATCCGTTAGCTTAGCATAATGATCGTTCTGTTTATTGCTATTGCTTTCTTCATGTCAAAAACATGTTCCTTCGACTATGAGATTATGCAACTCCCGGATACCGGAGGAATACCTTGTGTGCTATCAAACTTCACAACGTAACTGGGTGATTATAAAGATGCTCTACAGGTATATCTGAAGGTGTTTGTTAAGTTGGCATAGATCGAGATTAGGATTTGTCATTCCGAGTATCGGAGAGGTATCTCTGGGCCCTCTCGGTAATACACATCATAAGCTTGCAAGCAAATGACTAAGGAGTTATTCACGAGGTGATGTATTACAGAACGAGTAAAGAGACTTTCCGGTAACGAGATTGAACTAGGTATAGAGATACCGACGATCGAATCTCGGGCAAGTAACATACCGATGGACAAAGGGAATTACGTATGTTGTCATAATGGTTCGACCGATAAAGATCTTCGTAGAATATGTAGGAGCCAATATGGGCATCCAGGTTCTGCTATTGGTTATTGACCGGAGAGGTGTCTCGGTCATGTCTGCATAGTTCTCGAACCCGTAGGGTCCGCACGCTTAACGTTCGATGACGATATAATATTATATGAGTTATGTGATTTGGTGGTCGAATGTTGTTCGGAGTCCCGGGTGAGATCACGGACATGACAAGGGGTCTCTAAATGGTCGAGAGGTAAAGATTAATATATAGGACGATGGTATTCGGACATCGGAAGTGTTTCGGGGGGTACCGGGTACTTATCGGGTCACCGAAAGGGGTTCTGGGCACCCATGGCAAAAGATATGGGCATTGTGGGCCAAGAGGGAAAACACACCAGCCACAAGGTGCTGGTGTGCCCCCCATATGGGCCAGCCTAAGGAGGAGAAGGAAAGGGGAGAAGGGAAAGGAAAGTGTGGATTAGGATTCCCACTTCCTTCCCTCTCCTCCCTCTTTCCTTCCCCCTTGGGGAAACATGGTAGGGCGCAGGGCAAGGCAGGCCCCTAGGGGGTCGGCGGCCAGCCCTAAGGCGCGCCCTGGCCTCTCCCCTCCCCCTCCCACCTATATATATGTGGGAAGGGGGCCGAGCACACCCCAGACAATTGCCTAGCCGTGTGCGTCGCCCCCCTCCACCGTTTACACCTTCGGTCATATTTTCTTAGTGCTTAGGCGAAGCCCTGTGGAGATCACTTCACCATCACCGTCACCATGCTGCCATGCTAACGGAACTCATCTACTACCTAGACATCTTGCTGAATCAAGAAGGCGAGGAACGTCACCGAGCTGAACGTGTGCAGAACGCAGAGGTGTCGTGCATTCGATACTTGATCGGTTGAAGCGCGAAGAAGTTCGACTACATCAAACGCGCTGTGAAACACTTTCGCTTATGGTCTACGAGGGTACGTAGACACACTCTCCCCCTCGTTGCTATGCATCTCCATGGATAGATCATTGTATGTGTGTAGATTTTTTTTGTTTTCCATGCAATGTTTCCCAACAATTTTTGCCTACCTCTCTCTTTGTTGGCGTTGCTGGGGGTCCTCGTCCTCCCATGTGCTGCTCCGGTGGTGGGATTGGACGGGGACCCCGGCCATTCTCTTCGGTAAGAAAATAGGGTAGGCCACTTTCTTCTAGAGGCATTGCATCAATGCATGGGATGGCGTCACGTTGGAATAATTTGCCTCTGTTTTTTCACCATCTCGGTGATGCTCTGATCAGTGGTGCCGAGGAGGAGATGGCTTGGTATTCTTGCCGGTCTTCGGATCCGGTGAGATTTATATCTAGTGGTCGGCGCTTGGCACTCTTCTGGGTGGTGTTGGCACCTGCTGTTGTAGTTGTGTTTGGTGTCTTGCAGTGGGACATGTGGATGGCGGCAAATGATGGCGTTCTGCTTCTTCAACTGTGTTGGATGAAGTTGATGGTGCCGTGATCTAATGCACACGGGGAAGAACCCCGACCAACGTGCCACAAAGCCTCAGTCTCGTCGCTTGCGGCGGTACGGTTCATCGGCTCACAAAGCATCCTTGTATGCGAAGGTGCTCCCTCATATCTTGGTATGGTGGTTGTTCTCCTTTTTCTTCGGCGTTGCCTTGGTGATGATGGAGGACAATGGTGGGCAACGATTCAGCAAGGCATAATGTTCTCCACTCGTGAAATTCTAGTTTTACTGGTTGCAGGATTTCGAGTGCAAAAATGTAAGACACCTATGTATGTCTCATGTGTGGTGACCATGTATGTACTCTCTATAATAAGTTTGTCTAATGGAATATATATGGTTATTTAAAATGGGATTCGAACAGGGACACCATTGCTGCGGCGGTTGCTCCAACTTGAATCAATGTAGATTGGTCCTTTTTAACAGTCTTGCTAAGTCTCGACTGAGACTTTGTTAAGTCTCAGTCGATGCTATATCCGTGAGATTCTATATTGAGTTTCGTGTAAAAAAAAATCTCTCATACATGTGATATCACTTGACTGAAACTGGGTTAAATCTCAATCGACTAAGATCTAGCCACACTTTTATTTTGGAGGGAACTTCGATTGATTTTTTAGAGGATCACAAACTCGATTGATCTTTCTCTCACGATATTCCCAAGTTGGGCTGTCGATTCTTCGAGAGGCCAGCAAGCGCTCGTTACACCAACTTGCCGAGCCCAACAGCATGTCGCTCTTTTTTCCCTTGCTTGTGCACGACAAGAAGCAGCGGTTCCAGAAAAAAAAAGCACTCCACTCCCCAAATCCATCCCCACGAGCGAGAGCGGGAGCCAGGCACCAACTGCCAACCGCCAATAACCCGACTCCGACGCCGACGCCGCCGGCGCCTCCGCCTCCGCTCGAAAACGACGATATATCTCCTCCGCGAGATCCTGCTCCGCATCCCGCCGCAGCCCTGCTCCCTTCCCCGCGCCTCCGCCGTCTGCAGGCGGTGGCGATGCGTCGCCGTCGACCCCAAGTTCACCGCCCGCTTCCGCGCCCACCACGGGAGGCCCCCCCTCCTCGGCTTCTTCCATCGCCATGATGACGGCATCGTCTTTGCCCCCGTCCTGGCGGCTCCCGACCGCGTCCCTCCCGAGCGCTTGGACCTGCGAATCCGCGTCACCGACTCTGAGGCCCATCTCCTCGGGTGCCGCCACGGCCGCGTCCTCGTATTCGACGTGGCGCGGGCAGAGGTCGTCGTGTGCGATCCCATCACTGGCGAGCAGCGCCGCGTGGCCGTCCCGCCGGAGTTCAAGACGGGCTTCCTCAACGGTGCGGTGATCTGCGCCGACCGCGGCCGGGGCCACGTGCACGGAGGCTGCCGCTCCAGCCCGTTCAAGGTGGTCTTGGTGTTCATGCGCAACCACGATCATCGGCCCCTCGCCTGCCTCTACTCCTCCGAGACCAACACATGGGGCCATCTCATCCCGACAGAGGCTCCGTACCCAGGTTCGGCATGTTGCGGTGGTGCTCAGAGCACCTTGTTGGCAATGCCGTTAAAGCATGCGAAAGATGGCATACTTCAGTTTGATTTGGATAGGCAGAGTCTAGATGTGATCTAGACGCCTCCGGGTATGAATGCTCCCTGCAACCATGAGATCATCCAGGCAGAGGATGGCACTCTTGGTCTCGCCATATTGTCTCACCATTACCATAATATTCAGATGTGGCAGCGGAAGGTCAATTGTCAGGGTGTTGCCACATGGGTGCCATGAAAAACCACCGAAGTGCATGACATTCTTCGGCTCTCTCCTCCGATTGAGCTAGTGAAAAGGGGGTGGAACTGATACTGGGATATAACATGACCAGGATGTGTTATTGTATCTGGACGGCACTGTCTATATGGTTCAACTGAAGTCGATGCAATCTAGAAAACTTTGGGAAAGCGATCATGTTACCGCTTGTCATTCCTTCAACAGTTTCTACACGTCAGGTGTTTGTTCATCTTTAGTCCTCATATTGTAGGAGTAACCTAATCTTGTTATGTCTTGTACATGGTTGCTGGAATATCTTTGTTTCAGTTTATAGATGTTCAGTTGTTTACTAACAACTTAAACTTAGCTACAGATTGTCCCATTCCTAGATAGATGAACTTAAAGGTGTACGGTTACGTGTATGTTATCAGTCAATAGCCCAATATAGACAAGCTTATGGTCTTTTTTGTGTCATTATATGATGTAGTTGTCTTCAACCTTGGGAGATAGCAAACCAAATATCAAGTGAGTAATAATGTAAAAGCAAATGCCAAATGATCAACACCTTTTTTCCCGGAGTTGTTTTCTCTAACCAGGCTTCATTTATTTAAATCTGAATATTCAACATCACTTCTAGTGGTAGTGTTGCATTTTTGCATGTATTTATTTTGTCTTGTTGACATGATGGGAGATGAGTTTGCATGAGATAAATTCTATAGACCATGTCTTACAACATTCAAATCCCCCACCCCAATAAACTAGAGTGTCAGAACGCGCCAAAGATTTATTTTGTGTTGCAGGTATTTCTATGAGATATAACCAGGAATAGGATGTTTGATACCTATTACTTAGCTCTTCCTTGTGTCGCCGAGCTGGTCCTGAATTTGTACTCATTTGTTTATACACTATGTTACAGTAGGTTGTACTATTAGGTTCTGCCTATATGTATGTATCTGGTTACTAACAGATTGGCAATTTGGTTTTATCTAGGTGAATGAAGGGCTGCTGCAGTTCTCATTGAGTTCCTCACATCATATCCATGTGGTCAACGGTGTTTACATGTTACCTGAGAAAACCCTTATTGGGTGTGTGCCTTGGCACTACTGGAATTCTGGACTACGCCGAGTGCCACGGACACTCCGCAAAGGGCCGAAAACCGCCGGCAAAGCCTTTGCCGAGTGTCACCCTCGGCAAAAGCCACCCGGCGTACACCTCTTTGGCAAACAGGAGTTTGCCGAGAGCCAGAAAACGGGCACTCGGCAAAGACTTTGCCAAGAGTCAAACAGTACCACTCGGCAAAATAAAGTAGCTAACGGATAGTAGATGGTGACGGCGGTTCCTGACACGTGGGACCAGTGGAGCAGGCCGAGGGCCTACTTTGCCGAGTGCCCCTCTCGGCAAAGACATCCAGTAGGTGGCTGACACATGTCAGCTCCTGACATGTGGGGCTAGGCGAACAGGCCGAGGGCCATCTTTGTCGAGTGCCGCGCTCGGCAAAGAGAGCCAATAGGTGTCTGACACGTGTCAGCTCCTGACATGTGGGGCCAGGCGAACAGGCCGAGGGCCATCTTTGCCGAGTGCCGCGCTCGACAAAGAGAGCCAGTAGGTGGCTGACACGTGTCAGCTCCTGACATGTGGGGCCAGGCGAACAGGTCGAGGGCCAACTATGCCAAGTGCCACGCTCGGCAAAGAGAGCCAGTAGGATGCTGACACGTGTCAGCTCCTGACATGCGGGGCCAGGAGGGCAGGCTGAGGGCCAACTTTGCCGAGCGCCGCTCTCGGCAAAGAGAGCCAGTAGGTGGCTGACACGTGTCAGCTCCTGACATGTGGGGCTAGGCGAACAGGCCGAGGGCCAACTTTGCCGAGTGCCACGCTCGGCAAAGAGAGCCATTAGGATGCTGACACGTGTTAGCTCCTGACATGTGGGGCCAGGCGGGCAGGCCGAGGGCCAACTTTGCCGAGCGCCACTCTCGACAAACTCTATCTTTGCCGAGTGTGACTCCCGGCAAACTCAACCAATAGGGGAGGGCCACGTCACTTCTCCTAAAAGCCGTGAAAATAGTTTGCCGAGAGTCACCGTCGGCAATTATTTTTCCTTTACCGAGAGGCCTCTCGGTAAAGTTGCCAACAGGGATACAGGTTATTATCCTTTACTGAGAGGCCTCTCGGTAAAGGTGTCAGGTTATTGTACTTTATCGAGAGGCCTCTTGGTAAAGGGTGCATTCTGGTCCAGTTTCACAGTCATTGCCGAGAGCCACCCTCGGCAATGGTGTGCCCAGGAGCCTTTTTTCCCTGTTTCTGTTTCTTTCCTGCAGCGAAACATATACAACCGCAGCATATAGTTCATCACACATAGAACATGTCACATATAGGCATCATTGAACAAAAGAAGCAATGATTGATTCTGAAAAACATTTCACATAAAAGCAATAGTGCATAAAAGCAATAGACCACAAGTTTACAAGTCTCAAGATGCAAGAGTTCTCAACATACAAGGAACAGTTTCAAACATAACATGAAGTTCACGCGATTTTGGAGATCGGAGTGATAACATCAACATTAGAAGGCATCGTTCCGTTTGCTGCCCCAACTCCATCAACCGGAGTGATAACATCAACATTAGAAGGCATCATTCCCTTTGCTGCCCCAACTCCACCAACTTGAGGTGGAACTACCGGAACATTGTTCGACCCTTGTGATGGGTTGAGCTATGATGGATTGACCCAATAGTGAGATGAATGCATATGCTAATGCCAAAAATGGTGATAGAAATAGTTTGAACAAAACTCACAATGTTCCACTCTGGTGTCGGTGGCATCTCTGGCACTGGTTGGCCTTGCGTGGAATAAAGATTGGCCACCATATGTTGTAAAGACTTCACTACATCATCTTGTGCCTTCAGCTTGGCCCAGTTTTCATCTTGTTCTTTCTCGGTGTCAATCAGTCGAGTCTACAATATGGCAATGCAAATGTCATTCATGTTGAAATGCAAATATCCTCAATAATGAAGAAGGATCAATGAAGAATGACCATGAAGGATCAATGAAAAAGCACTGACCTCAATATCCTCAATAATGCTCACGGAATGTGGTACGTGATGCTCTACGGTAGGAGTAGAGCCAGTACTCATAGCACGGAGCGTGTTGACTCTCGGAAGGGAGGAGGTTATGACAGAATCGAGGTGAACCGCCATCCGGCCATTCGGTCTACCGCCTGCCGCGGCAATGGCCACAAGAGGGTCAAACGGTAGCACGTGAGGATCAGCATCAGGCCCGTACGTCTCCTTCAATTTTTTGGTGTAGTTCTCTCCATCTGACCGGGCTTTAGAGCTGATCCAGTCCATCTCCAGGTGGAGAGGGTCCTTGTCCTTGTCGTCTTTGGTACGTTTGATGGTCCATGCCTCAAAGTAAGTGATATCCTTGCCAGTGTCTTCTTTCTACAAAAGAAAGTGATCCAAACAATCAAGGGAATGCTCACAAATGAAAGAGAACATGATGAAAAGAAAAGGATGTGGTTGCCTACATGTTTTGAGACGACACCTGGGATGGTGAGGTTGCCTTGACGGTGTCCTCGACCCCCCATCAACTTACGCCGTTCAGATATTACTTTGTGTTCATCCTGCCACCCTGGATCTGTCCACCGTTCGACGATCTTCTCCCAGCACGGACGTTTGTCAGCGCACCACCGAGGAATCACCTGTAAATTAAACAAATATATCTTAGTAAGGATTCTAATTTTGCCATAGTGTAGGGAATAACAAGCATCCATCGTCACTTGCTTTGAAGTAATTGTCCCATGAAAGATGCGTCCCTCGAGCCTCCTGTTTGTAAATCCTATGGTTGAGATAGTCCGCGTGATACTTGACCACTAACCCGGACGTGCTCCTCATAGTGCATGTCATGGACTAGTTTCTTGGCAATATTCTCAACCACCACATTTGCACGATCCTTCTGACCCTCAACGCATGTATAGAAATCCTACAAACATGCATACATGTGAGAAGGGTTAAATCATGACTATGGCAAATTTAAACCTTTTGGTATTGACATTTAGGTGTTTGAAAGGACTTACCCAGAAATCGTTGACCACTCGCATGGCTATGTTATCAAAAACCCTCTGACGCATATCCAGGAAATCCGGTGCAAGTTTGTAGTGATCCCATGACCAAGCTCAATGATATCGTTTGGCAAAGTGACCAGTCCAGGATAATTTAACCTACAAAGACCCCCAATGATGCCACTCGACGACCGTGGCAGACGCCTCTCACCACCTTTTACTAAGCTTCTACATTTCAAAGAGTGAAGTCATATTATATGTGAGGAAATGACAAAAGGTACAATTTATATGGGATGAATCGAGATAACCACTTACTTCTCTCCCATTGGTTTAATCAACATGTCTCTATGCACATATGGACGTCTTGGAAGCTTTGAAGGACCACGCAGCCACACTTTCCCTCTGGAAGTAGTGCTTATAGTCGAACCGCTCGGTTGCGAACCGCTCACCTCATGGTGCTCTATCACCCGTGAGGGTCCATCCCCACCCTCAGAAACCTGACGAACAACCAGCCTCCTCTCGGCGGCGGCGTCCTCCACCACCTCCTCCTCCTCATCCTCCACCACCTCCTCCACAAAATCCTCCTCGTCCTCCTCCTCACACGCCTCATCCCCATCCTCTGTTTCCTCCTCCTGAGCACGGTGAAGCACTGCATCAGAGGGTCGAGGAGAAGAAAGAGGTGCTCTACTCCGGGCTGCTTTACGTACTCCTCGTCCGCCTCCTCCTCCTGCCTCACCTACTCCCCCTCCTCGTCCGCCTCCTCCTCCTGCCTCACCTACTCCCCCTCCTTGTCTGCCTTCTCCTCCTGCCTCACCTACTCCCCCTCCTCGCCCGCCTCCTCGTCTGCCTCCTCCTCCTGCCTCACTTACTCCCCCTCCTCGTCCGCCTCCTACTCCTCCCCCGTGTGGTACTCGACCTTGTTTCACACGTTTTGCCGGATGGGTGTCTAGACCCGCCAATCCTTTGGCCTTCTTGGCAGTTGTGGCAACCGATGAAGGAGTGGCCACCGCTTTCACCGGTCGAGCAGGTTGATCATTGTACAGATCATTCACTTTTTTCAAACTTTCCTTTGGAATCTTCTTGCTACCTATCATGTTTCAATCACTTGATATGAAGAAGAACAAACCAGTTAGTACAGATGATACAACTTGATGTAAATACAATAAATATATCACATATGAAGAATAAATGGAATTGTTGAAGGAAATATGCCCTAGAGGCAATAATAAAGTTATTATTTATTTCCTTATTTCATGATAAATGTTTATTATTCATGCTAGAATTGTATTAACCGGAAACATAATACATGTGTGAATACATAGACAAACATAGTGTCACTAGTATGCCTCTACTTGACTAGCTCATTTATCAAAGATGGTTATGTTTCCTAGCCATGGACAAAAGAATTGTCATTTGATTAACGGGATCACATCATTAGGAGAATGATGTGATTGACTTGACCCATTCCATTAGACTAGCACTTGATCGTTTAGTATGTTGCTATTGCTTTCTTCATGACTTATACATGTTCCTGTAACTATGAGATTATGCAACTCCCGTTTGCCGGAGGAACACTTTGGGTGCTACCAAACGTCACAACGTAACTGGGTGATTATAAAGGAGTACTACAGGTGTCTCCAAAGGTACATGTTAGGTTGGTGTATTTCGAGATTAGGTTTTGTCACTCCGATTGTCGGAGAGGTATCTCTGGGCCCTCTCGGTAATGCACATCACTATAAGCCTTGCAAGCAATGTAGCTAATGAGTTAGTTACGGAGTGATGCATTACGTAACGAGTAAAGAGACTTGCCGGTAACGAGATTGAACTAGGTATTGGATACCGACGATCGAATCTCGGGCAAGTAACATGCCGATGACAAAGGGAACAAAGTATGTTGTTATGTGGTTTGACCGATAAAGATCTTCGTAGAATATGTAGGAGCCAATATGGGCATCCAGGTTCCGCTATTGGTTATTGACCAAGAATAGTTCTATGTCCTGTCTACATAGTTCTCGAACCCGTAGGGTCCGCACGCTTAAGGTTTCGATGACAGTTTTATTATGAGTTTATGAGTTTTGATGTACCGAAGGAGTTCGGAGTCCCGGATGAGATCGGGGACATGATGAGGAGTCTCGAAATGGTCGAGACGTAAAGATCGATATATTGGACGACTATATTCGGAGTTCGGAAAGGTTCCGAGTGATTCGGGTATTTATCGGAGTACCGGAGAGTTACGGGAATTCGCCGGGGAGAAGTATTGGGCCTTATTGGGCCATACGGGAAAGAGAGAGGGGCTGCCTAGGGCACGCCATAGAGAGGGCTGGCCCTCCCCCTCCTCCACTCCTTTATATACGGGGGCAGGGGGCACCCCATGGACACACAAGTTGATCTACGGATCGTTCCTTAGCCGTGTGCGGTGCCCCCCTCCACCATATTCCACCTCGGTCATATCGTCGCGGAGTTTAGGTGAAGCCCTGCGCCGGTAGAGCATCATCATCTTCACCACGCCGTCGTGCTGACGGAACTCATCCCCGAAGCTTTGCTGGATCGGAGCCCGGGGATCGTCATCGAGCTGAACGTGTGCTGAACTCGGAGGTGCCGTACGTTCGGTACTTGGATCGGTCGGATCGTGAAGACGTACGACTACATCAACCGCGTTATCATAACGCTTCCGCTTACGGTCTACGAGGGTACGTGGACAACACTCTCCCCTCTCGTTGCTATGCCATCACCATGATCTTGCGTTTACGTAGGAAATTTTTTGAAATTACTACGTTCCCCAACAGTGGCATCCGAGCCTAGGTTTTATGCGTTGATGTTATATGCACGAGTAGAACACAAGTGAGTTGTGGGCGATACAAGTCATACTGCTTACCAGCATGTCATACTTTGGTTCGGCGGTATTGTTGGATGAAGCGGCCCGGACCGACATTACGCGTACGCTTACGCGAGACTGGTTTTACCGCCGTGCTTTGCACACAGGTGACTAGCGGGTGTCAGTTTCTCCAACTTTAGTTGAACCGAGTGTGGCTACGCCCGGTCCTTGAGAAGGTTAAAACAGCACCAACTTGACGAACTATCGTTGTGGTTTTGATGCGTAGGTAAGAACAGTTCTTGCTCAGCCCGTAGCAGCCACGTAAAACTTGCAACAACAAAGTAGAGGACGTCTAACTTGTTTTTGCAGGGCATGTTGTGATGTGATATGGTCAAAACATGATGAGATATAAGTTGTTGTATGAGATGATCATGTTTTGTTGAAGTTATCGGCAACTGGCAGAAGCTCTATGGTTGTCCCTTTGTTGCATAAGATGCAAGTGCCAAATAATTGCTTTACTTTATCGCTATGCGATAGCAATAGTTGCAAGAGCAATAGTTGGAGAGACGACCATGTGACGACACATTGATATAGATCAAGATGATGAAGATAATGGTGTCGTGCCGGTGATGATAGAGATCATGACAGTACTTTGGATCAAAGGCGCAAGATGATCATGGCCATATCATGTCACATATTTTGATTGCATATGATGTTTATCTGTTATACATCTTATTCTGTTTTGTTTGACGGTGGCATTATAAGATGATCTCTCACTAATTATCAAGAAGTGTTCTCCCTGAGTATGCACCGTTGCCAAAGTTCGTCGTGCCCAGACACCACGTGATGATCGGGTGTGATAAGCTCTACGTCCATCTACAATGGGTGCAAGCCAGTTTTGCACACGCGGAATACTCAGGTTAAACTTGACGAGCCTAGCATATGCAGATATGGCCTCGGAACACGGAGACCGAAAGGTCGAGCGTGAATCATATAGTAGATATGATCAACATAATGATGTTCACCATTGAAAGCTACTTCATTTCACGTGATGATCGGTTATGGTTTAGTTGATTTGGATCACGTGATCACTTAGAGGATTAGAGGGATGTCTTTCTAAGTGGGAGTTCTTAAGTAATATGATTAATTGAACTTAAATTTATCATGAACTTAGTCCTGGTAGTATTTTGCAAATTATGTTGTAGATCAATAGCTTGCGTTGTTGCTTTCATATGTTTATTTTGATATGTTCCTAGAGAAAATGGTGTTGAAAAATGTTAGTAGCAATGATGCGGATTGGATCCGTGATCTGAGGTTTATCCTCATTGCTGCGCAGAAGAATTATGTCCTTGATGCACCGCTAGGTGACAAACCTATTGCAGGAGCAGATGCAGACGTTATGAATGTTTGGCTAGCTCAATATGATGACTACTTGATAGTTTAGTGCACCATGCTTAACGGCTTAGAATCGGGACTTCAAAGACGTTTTGAACGTCATTGACCATATGAGATGTTCCAGGAATTGAAGTTAATATTTCAAGCAAATACCTGAGTTGAGAGATATGAAGTCTCCAACAAGTTCTATTGCTAAAAGATAGAGGAGAATCGCTCAACTAGTGAGCATGTGCTCAGATTGTCTGGGTACTACAATCGCTTGAATCAAGTGGGAGTTAATCTTCCAGATAAGATAGTGATTGACAGAATTCTCTAGTCACCATCACCAAGTTAGTAGAACTTTGTGATGAACTATAGTATGCAAGGGATGATGAAAACGATTCCCGAGTTCTTCGTGATGTTGAAATCGACGAAGGTAGAAATCAAGAAAGAGCATCAAGTGTTGATGGTTGAAAAGATCACTAGTTTCAAGTAAAGGGCAAAGGGAAAGAAAGGGAACTTCAAGTAGAATGACAAGCAAGTTGTCACTCTCGCGAAGAAGCCCAAAGCTGGACCAAAGCCTGAAACTGAATGATTATACTGCAAAGAAAATGGTCACTGGAAGTGGAAATGCCCTGAATATTTGGTGGATAAGAAGGATGGCAAAGTGAACAAGGGTATATTTGATATACAGGTTATTGATGTGTACCTTACTAGTGTTTATAGTAGCCCCTGAGTATTTGATACTTGTTCAGTTGCTAAATATTAGTTACTCGAAACAGGAGTTACAGAATAAACAAAGACTAGTTGAGGGTGAAGTGACGATGTGTGTTGGAAGTGGTTCCAAGATTGATATGATCATCATCGCACACTCCCTATACTTTCGGGATTAGTGTTAAACCTAAATAAATGTTATTTGGCGTTTGCGTTGAACATGAATATGATTTGATCATGTTTATTGCGATACGCTTATTCATTTAAAGTCAAAGAATAATTGTTGTTCTATTTACATGAATAAAACCTTCGATGGTCATACACCCAATGAAAATAGTTTGTTGGATCTCGATCGTAGTAATACACATATTCATAATATTGATGCCAAAAAGATGCAAAGTTTATAATGATAGTGCAACTTATTTGTGGCACTGCCGTTTGGGTCATATCGGTGTAAAGCGCATGAAGAAACTCCATAAAGATGGATTTTTGGAATAACTTGGTTATGAATCATTTGATGCTTGCGAACCATGCCATTTGGGCAAGATGACTAAAACTCCGTTCTCCGGAACAATGGAACGAGCTAGTGACTTATTGGAATTAATACATACTGATGTATGCGGTCCAATGAGTATTGATGCTCATGGCAAGTATCGTTATTTTCTAACCTTCACAGATGATTTGAGCAGATATGGGTATATCTACTTAATGAAACATAAGTCTGAAATAGTTGAAAAGTTCAAAGAATTTTAGAGTGAAGTGGAAAAATCATCGTAACAAGAAAAATAAAGTTTTTACGATCTGATCGCGGAGACGAATATTTGATTTACGAGTTTGGTCTTCAATTAAAACAATGTGGAATAGTTTCACAGCTCACGCCACCTGGAACACCACAACATTACGGTGTGTCCGAACGTCGTAACTGCACTTTATTGGATATGGTGCGATCTATGATGTCTCTTATCGGTTTTACCACTATCGTTTTGGGGTTGTGCATTAGAGACAGCTGCATTCACGTTTAAAAGGGCACCATCTAAATCCGTTGAGACGACACCGTATGAACTATGGTTTAGGAGTAAACCTAAGCTGTCGTTTCTTAAAGTTTGGAGTTGCGATGCTTATATGAAAAAGTTTCAACCTGATAAGCTCGAACCCAAATCGGAGAAGTGCGTCTTCATAGAATACCCAAAGGAAACTGTTGGGTACTCCTTCTATCACAAATCCAAAGGCAAAACATTCGTTGCTAAGAATGGATCCTTTCTAGAGAAGGAGTTTCTCTCGAAAGAAGTGAGTGGGAGGAAAGTAGAACTTGATGAGGTAATTGTACCTGCTCCCTTATTTGAAAGTAGTTCATCACAGAAATCTGTTCCTGTGACTACTACACCAATTAGTGAGGAAGTTAATGATGATGATCATGAAACTTCAGATTAAGTTACTACAGAACCTCGTAGGTCTTCCAGAGTAAGATCCGCACCAGAGTGGTACGGTAATCTTGTTCTGGAAGTTATGTTACTAGACCATGACGAACCTACGAACTATGAAGAAGCGATGGTGAGCCCAGATTCTGCAAAATGGCTTGAGGCCATGAGATCTGAGATAAGATCCATGTATGAAAACAAAGTATGGACTTTGATTGACTTGCCCAATGATCGGCCAGACATTGAGATTAAATGGATCTTCAAGAGGAAGACGGACGCTGATAGTGTTACTATCTACAAAGCTAGAATTGTCGCAAAAGGTTTTCGACAAGTTCAAGGTGTTGACTATGATGAGAGTTTTTCACTCGTATCTATGCTTAAGTCTGTCTGAATCATGTTAGCAATTGCCACATTTTATGAAATCTGGCAAATGGATGTCAAAACTGCATTCCTTAATGGATTTTTTAAATAAGAGTTGTATATGATGCAACCAGAAGGTTTTGTCGATCCGAAAGGTGCTAACAAAATGTGCAAGCTCCAGCGATCCATCAATGGACTGGTGCAAGCATCTCGGAGTTGGAATATACGCTTTGATAAGTTGATCAAAGCATATAGTTTTAATACAGACTTGCGGTGAAGCCTGTATTTACAAGAAAGTGAGTGGGAGCACTACAACATTTCTGATAAGTATATGTGAATGACATATTGTTGATCGGAAATAATGTAAAAAATTTCTGGAAAGCATAAAGGAGTGTTTGAAAGGAGTTTTTCAAAGAAAGACCTTGGTGAAGCTGCTTACACATTGAGCATCAAGATCTGTAGAGATAGATCAAGACGCTTGATAAGATTTTTCAATGAGTACATACCTTGACAAGATTTTGAAGTAGTTCAAAATGGAACAGTCAAAGAAAGAGTTCTTGCCTATGTTGCAAGGTGTGAAGTTGAGTAAGGCTCAAAACCCGACCATGGCAGAAAATAGAAAAGAATGAACAGTCATTCCCTATGCCTCAGTCATAGGTTCTATAAAGTATGCTACGCTGTGTACTAGACCTATTGTATACCTTGCTCTAAGTTTGGCAAAGGAATACAATTTTGATCTAAAAGTAGATCACTAGAACAGCGGTCAAGAATATCCTTAGTGAGGACTAAGGAGATGTTTCTCGATTATGGAGGTGATAAAAGAGTTTGTTATAAAGTTACATCAGTGCAAACTTTTACACTGATCCAGATGACTCTAAGTCTCAATCTGGATACATATTGAAAGTGGGAGCAATTAGCTAGACTAGCTCCGTGCAGAACATTGTAGACATAGAATATTTGCAAAATACATACGGCTCTGAATATGACAGACCCATTGACTAAGCTTCTCTCACGAGCAAAACATGATCACACCTTAGTACGCTTTGGGTGTTAATAACAAAGCGATGTGAACTAGATTATTGACTCTAGTAAACCCTTTGGGTGTTGGCCACATGACGATGCGAACTATAGGTGTTAATCACATACAGATGTGAATATTGGTGTTGAATCACATGGCGATGTGAACTAGATTATTGACTCTAGTGCAAGTGGGAGACTGAAGGAAATATGCCCTAGAGGCAATAATAAAGTTATTATTTATTTCCTTATTTCATGATAAATGTTTATTATTCATGCTAGAATTGTATTAACCGGAAACATAATACATGTGTGAATACATAGACAAACACAGTGTCACTAGTATGCCTCTACTTGACTAGCTCGTTTATCAAAGATGGTTATGTTTCCTAGCCATGGACAAAAGAGTTGTCATTTGATTAACGGGATCACATCATTAGGAGAATGATGTGATTGACTTGACCCATTCCGTTAGCCTAGCACTTGATCGTTTAGTATGTTGCTATTGCTTTCTTCATGACTTATACATGTTCCTGTAACTATGAGATTATGCAACTCCCGTTTACCGGAGGAACACTTTGGGTGCGACCAATCGTCACAACGTAACTGGGTGATTATAAAGGAGTACTACAGGTGTCTCCAAAGGTACATGTTAGGTTGGCGTATTTCGAGATTAGGTTTTGTCACTCCGATTGTCGGAGAGGTATCTCTGGGCCCTCTCGGTAATGCACATCACTATAAGCCTTGCAAGCAATGTAGCTAATGAGTTAGTTACGTTATGATGCATTACGTAGCGAGTAAAGAGACTTGACGGTAATGAGATTGAACTAGGTATTGGATACCGACGATCGAATCTCGGGCAAGTAACATGCCGATGACAAAGGGAACAAAGTATGTTGTTATGCGGTTTGACTGATAAAGATCTTCATAGAATATGTAGGAGCCAATATGGGCATCCAGGTTCCGCTATTGGTTATTGACCAAGAATAGTTCTAGGTCACGTCTACATAGTTCTCGAACCCGTAGGGTCCGCACGCTTAAGGTTTCGATGACAGTTTTATTATGAGTTTATGAGTTTTGATGTACCGAAGGAGTTCGGAGTCCCGGATGAGATCGTAGACATGACGAGGAGTCTCGAAATGGTCGAGACGTAAAGATCGATATATTGGAC
This sequence comes from Triticum aestivum, assembly GCF_018294505.1. Lineage (NCBI taxonomy): Eukaryota > Viridiplantae > Streptophyta > Magnoliopsida > Poales > Poaceae > Triticum > Triticum aestivum. The sequence goes on from NC_057798.1 coordinate 66,148,972, forward strand.
GACTATATTCGGAGTTCGGAAAGGTTCCGAGTGATTCGGGTATTTATCGGAGTACCGGAGAGTTACGGGAATTCGCCGGGGAGAAGTATTGGGCCTTATTGGGCCATACGGGAAAGAGAGAGGGGCTGCCTAGGGCGCGCCATAGAGAGGGCCGGCCCTCCCCCTCCTCCACTCCTTTATATACGGGGGCAGGAGGCACCCCATGGACACACAAGTTGATCTACGGATCGTTCCTTAGCCGTGTGCAGTGCCTCCCTCCACCATATTCCACCTCGGTCATATCGTCGCGGAGTTTAGGCGAAGCCCTGCGCCGGTAGAGCATCATCATCGTCACCACGCCGTCGTGCTGACGGAACTCATCCCCGAAGCTTTGCTGGATCGGAGCCCGGGGATCGTCATCGAGCTGAACGTGTGCTGAACTCGGAGGTGTCGTACGTTCAGTACTTGGATCGGTCGGATCGTGAAGACGTACGACTACATCAACCGCGTTGTCATAACACTTCCGCTTATGGTCTACGAGGGTACATGGACAACACTCTCCCCTCTCGTTGCTATGCCATCACCATGATCTTGCGTGTACGTAGGAAATTTTTTGAAATTACTACGTTCCCCAACAGTGGCATCCGAGCCTAGGTTTTATGCGTTGATGTTATATGCACGAGTAGAACACAAGTGAGTTGTGGGCGATACAAGTCATACTGCTTACCAGCATGTCATACTTTGGTTCGGCGGTATTGTTGGATGAAGCGGCCCGGACCGAGATTACGCGTACGCTTACGCGAGACTGGTTTTACCGCCGTGCTTTGCACACAGGTGACTAGCGGGTGTCAGTTTCTCCAACTTTAGTTGAACCGAGTGTGGCTACTCCCGGTCCTTGAGAAGGTTAAAACAGCACCAACTTGACGAACTATCGTTGTGGTTTTGATGCGTAGGTAAGAATGGTTCTTGCTCAGCCCGTAGCAGCCACGTAAAACTTGCAACAACAAAGTAGAGGACGTCTTACTTGTTTTTGATGGGCATGTTGTGATGTGATATGGTCAAAACGTGATGAGATATAAGTTGTTGTATGAGATGATCATGTTTTGTTGAAGTTATCGGCAACTGGCAGAAGCTCTATGGTTGTCTCTATGTTGCATAAGATGCAAGTGCCAAATAATTGCTTTACTTTATCGCTATGCGATAGCAATAGTTGCAAGGGCAATAGTTGGCGAGACGACCATGTGACGACACATTGATATAGATCAAGATGATGAAGATCATGGTGTCGTGCCGGTGACGATAGAGATCATGATAGTACTTTGGAGATGGAGATCAAAGTCGCAAGATGATCATGGCCATATCATGTCACATATTTTGATTGCATATGATGTTTATCTGTTATACATCTTATTCTATTTTGTTTGACGGTAGCATTATAAGATGATCTCTCACTAATTATCAAGAAGTGTTCTCCCTGAGTATGCACCGTTGCCAAAGTTCGTCGTGCCCAGACACCACGTGATGATCGGGTGTGATAAGCTCTACGTCCATCTACAATGGGTGCAAGCCAGTTTTGCACACGCGGAATACTCAGGTTAAACTTGAAGAGCCTAGCATATGGAGATATGGCCTCGGAACACGGAGACCGAAAGGTCGAGCGTGAATCATATAGTAGATATGATCAACATAATGATGTTCACCATTGAAAGCTACTCCATTTCACATGATGATCGGTTATGGTTTAGTTGATTTGGATCACGTGATCACTTAGAGGATTAGAGGGATGCCTTTCTAAGTGGGAGTTCTTAAGTAATATGATTAATTGAACTTAAATTTATCATGAACTTAGTCCTGGTAGTATTTTGCAAATTATGTTGTAGATCAATAGCTTGCGTTGTTGCTTTCATATGTTTATTTTGATATGTTCCTAGATAAAATGGTGTTGAAAAATGTTAGTAGCAATGATGCGGATTGGATCCGTGATCTGAGGTTTATCCTCATTGCTGCGCAGAAGAATTATGTCCTTGATGCACCGCTAGGTGACAAACCTATTGCAGGAGCAGATGCAGACGTTATGAACGTTTGGCTAGCTCAATATGATGACTACTTGATAGTTTAGTGCACCATGCTTAACGGCTTAGAATCGGGACTTCAAAGACGTTTTGAACGTCATGGACCATATGAGATGTTCCAGGAATTGAAGTTAATATTTCAAGCAAATACCCAAGTTGAGAGATATGAAGTCTCCAACAAGTTCTATTGCTAAAAGCTGGAGGAGAATCGCTCAACTAGTGAGCATGTGCTCAGATTGTCTGGGTACTACAATCGCTTGAATCAAGTGGGAGTTAATCTTCCAGATAAGATAGTGATTGACAGAATTCTCTAGTCACCATCACCAAGTTAGTAGAACTTTGTGATGAACTATAGTATGCAAGGGATGATGAAAACGATTCCCAAGTTCTTCGTGATGTTGAAATCGACGAAGGTAGAAATCAAGAAAGAGCATCAAGTGTTGATGGTTGACAAGATCACTAGTTTCAAGTAAAGGGCAAAGGGAAAGAAAGGGAACTTCAAGTAGAATGACAAGCAAGTTGTCACTCTCGCGAAGAAGCCCAAAGCTGGACCAAAGCCCGAAACTGAATGATTATACTGCAAAGGAAATGGTCACTGAAAGTGGAAATGCCCTGAATATTTGGTGGATAAGAAGGATGGCAAAGTGAACAAGGGTATATTTGATATACAGGTTATTGATGTGTAGCTTACTAGTGTTTATAGTAGCCCCTGAGTATTTGATACTTTTTCGGTTGCTAAATATTAGTTACTCGAAACAGGAGTTACAGAATAAACAGAGACTAGTTGAGGGTGAAGTGACGATGTGTGTTGGAAGTGGTTCCAAGATTGATATGATCATCATCGCACACTCCCTATACTTTCGGGATTAGTGTTAAACCTAAATAAATGTTATTTGGCGTTTGCGTTGAACATGAATATGATTTGATCATGTTTATTGCGATACGGTTATTCATTTAAAGTCAAAGAATAATTGTTGTTCTATTTACATGACTAAAACCTTCGATGGTCATACACCCAATGAAAATAGTTTGTTGGATCTCGATCGTAGTAATACACATATTCATAATATTGATGCCAAAAAGATGCAAAGTTTATAATGACAGTGCAACTTATTTGTGGCACTGCCGTTTGGGTCATATCGGTGTAAAGCGCATGAAGAAACTCCCTAAAGATGGATTTTTGGAATAACTTGGTTATGAATCATTTGATGCTTGCGAACCGTGCCATTTGGGAAAGATGACTAAAACTCTGAACAATGGAACGAGCTAGTGACTTATTGGAAATAATACATACTGATGTATGCGGTCCAATGAGTATTGATGCTCGTGGCAAGTATCATTATTTTCTAACCTTCACAGATGATTTGAGCAGATATGGGTATATCTACTTAATGAAACATAAGTCTGAAATAATTGAAAAGTTCAAAGAATTTTAGAGTGAAGTGGAAAAATCATCGTAACAAGAAAAATAAAGTTTCTACGATCTGATCGCGGAGACGAATATTTGAGTTACGAGTTTGGTCTTCAATTAAAACAATGTGGAATAGTTTCACAGCTCACGCCACCTGGAACACCACAACATTATTGTGTGTCCGAACATCGTAACTGCACTTTATTGGATATGGTGCGATCTATGATGTCTCTTATCGGTTTTACCACTATCATTTTGGGGTTGTGCATTAGAGACAGCTGCATTCACGTTTAAAAGGGCACCATCTAAATCCGTTGGGACGACACCGTATGAACTATGGTTTAGGAGTAAACCTAAGCTGTCGTTTCTTAAAGTTTGGAGTTGCGATGCTTATATGAAAAAGTTTCAACCTGATAAGCTCGAACCCAAATCGGAGAAGTGCGTCTTCATAGAATACCCAAAGGAAACTGTTGGGTACTCCTTCTATCACAAATCCAAAGGCAAAACATTCGTTGCTAAGAATGGATCCTTTCTAGAGAAGGAGTTTCTCTCGAAAGAAGTGAGTGGGAGGAAAGTAGAACTTGATGAGGTAATTGTACCTGCTCCCTTATTTGAAAGTAGTTCATCACAGAAATCTATTCCTATGACTACTACACCAATTAGTGAGGAAGTTAATGATGATGATCATGAAACTTCAGATTAAGTTACTACACAACCTCGTAGGTCTTCCAGAGTAAGATCCGCACCAGGGTGGTACGGTAATCCTGTTCTGGAACTTATGTTACTAGACCATGACGAACCTACGAACTAGGAAGAAGCGATGGTGAGCCCAGATTCCGCAAAATGGCTTGAGGCCATGAGATCTGAGATAAGATCCATGTATGAAAACAAAGTATGGACTTTGATTGACTTGCCCAATGATCGGCGAGACATTGAGATTAAATGGATCTTCAAGAGGAAGACGGACGCTGATAGTGTTACTATCTACAAAGCTAGAATTGTCGCAAAAGGTTTTCGACAAGTTCAAGGTGTTGACTATGATGAGAGTTTTTCACTCGTATCTATGCTTAAGTCTGTCTGAATCATGTTAGCAATTGCCACATTTTATGAAATCTGGCAAATGGATGTCAAAACTGCATTCCTTAATGGATTTTTTAAAGAAGAGTTGTATATGATGCAACCAGAAGGTTTTGTCGATCCGAAAGGTGCTAACAAAATGTGCAAGCTCCAGCGATCCATCAATGGACTGGTGCAAGCATCTCGGAGTTGGAATATACGCTTTGATAAGTTGATCAAAGCATATAGTTTTAATACAGACTTGCGGTGAAGCCTGTATTTACAAGAAAGTGAGTGGGAGCACTACAGCATTTCTAATAAGTATATGTGAATGACATATTGTTGATCGGAAATAATGTAAAAAATTTCTGGAAAGCATAAAGGAGTGTTTGAAAGGAGTTTTTCAAAGAAAGACCTTGGTGAAGCTGCTTACACATTAAGCATCAAGATCTGTAGAGATAGATCAAGACGCTTGATAAGATTTTTCAATGAGTACATACCTTGACAAGATTTTGAAGTAGTTCAAAATGGAACAGTCAAAGAAAGAGTTCTTGCCTGTGTTGCAAGGTGTGAAGTTGAGTAAGACTCAAAACCCGACCACGGCAGAAAATAGAAAAGAATGAACAGTCATTCGCTATGCCTCAGTCATAGGTTCTATAAAGTATGCTATGCTGTGTACTAGACCTATTGTATACCTTGCTCTGAGTTTGGCAAAGGAATACAATTTTGATCTAAAAGTAGATCACTAGAACAGGGGTCAAGAATATCCTTAGTGAGGACTAAGGAGATGTTTCTCGATTATGGAGGTGATAAAAGAGTTTGTTGTAAAAGTTACATCGGTGCAAACTTTTACACTGATCCAGATGACTCTAAGTCTCAATCTGGATACATATTGAAAGTGGGAGCAATTAGCTAGAGTAGCTCCGTGCAGAACATTGTAGACATAGAATATTTGCAAAATACATGGCTCTGAATATGACAGACCCGTTGACTAAACTTCTCTCACGAGCAAAACATGATCACACCTTAGTACGCTTTGGGTGTTAATCACATAGCAATGTGAACTAGATTATTGACTCTAGTAAACCCTTTGGGTGTTGGTCACATGACAATGTGAACTATAGGTGTTAATCACATACAGATGTGAATATTGGTGTTGAATCACATGGCGATGTGAACTAGATTATTGACTCTAGTGCAAGTGGGAGACTGCAGGAAATATGCCCTAGATGCAATAATAAAGTTATTATTTATTTCCTTATTTCATGATAAATGTTTATTATTCATGCTAGAATTGTATTAACCGGAAACATAATACATGTGTGAATACATAGACAAACATAGTGTCACTAGTATGCCTCTACTTGACTAGCTCGTTTATCAAAGATGGTTATGTTTCCTAGCCATGGACAAAAGAGTTGTCATTTGATTAACAGGATCACATCATTAGGAGAATGATGTGATTGACTTGACCCATTCCGTTAGCCTAGCACTTGATCGTTTAGTATGTTGCTATTGCCTTCTTCATGACTTATACATGTTCCTGTAACTATGAGATTATGCAACTCCCGTTTGCCGGAGGAACACTTTGGGTGCTACCAAACGTCACAACATAACTGGGTGATTATAAAGGAGTACTACAGGTGTCTCCAAAGTTACATGTTAGGTTGGCGTATTTCGAGATTAGGTTTTGTCAATCCGATTGTCGGAGAGGTATCTCTGGGCCCTCCTCCACTCCTTTATATACGGGGGCAGGGGGCACCCCATGGACACACAAGTTGATCTATGGATCGTTCCTTAGTCGTGTGCGGTGCCCCCCTCCACCATATTCCATCTCGGTCATATCGTCGCGGAGTTTAGGCGAATCCCTGCGCCGGTAGAGCATCATAATCGTCACCACGCCGTCGTGCTGACGGAACTCATCCCCGAAGCTTTGCTGGATCAGAGCCCGGGGATCGTCATCGAGCTGAACGTGTGCTGAACTCGGAGGTGCCGTATGTTCAGTACTTGGATCGGTCGGATCATGAAGACGTACGACTACATCAACCGCGTTGTCATGACGCTTCCACTTACGGTCTACGAGGGTACGTGGACAACACTCTCCCCTCTCGTTGCTATGCCATCACCATGATCTTGCGTGTACGTAGGAATTTTTTTGAAATTACTACGTTCCCCAACAATTGTCACAATAATACATATAGTTGTTACACACACAAATACATAGAGTTGTTGCACACATGAATACATAGAGTTGTTGCACACACAAATACATAGAGTTGTTATACAGACGAATACATAGACTTGTGACACACATACATAGAGTTCTCACACGATTACATGGAGTTGTTAGAAATAAGGGTCAATATTAGGTGCAACATTTGGATCAGGGCTTTCATCATCGCTATCACGCCCGTTCATACATTCATCCTCGAAGTCTTCAGGGGGCCCTCATCCTCATCTAGCCCCATGTGCCATCGCATGAGTAATGCCAAATCTCGAGGGTCAGAAACATCCTCGTATTCGTCCTCTGCATTATCTACTTCCATGTCATCCATGGCCTCATGTTCCATAGCATCATGTTCGTGATGCACGCCACCATCTTCCTTTGCATCATCTTCGTCTTCGTCAGTGTTTGCTTCTTGAAAGAACTCTCCCTCATATGTGTTAGGGTTTATATGGTAATCGTCCTTGTTTGGGGTAGGTACCTTGATACGCAGGGGTACCTTGTACACAACATCCCACTTCAAGAGATCGATATATTCCATAGATGTGCACGCATATGGGAGAAAAAACACTTGTGTAGCTTGTTGATCCATAATATAGACATCATTTCCTGCATATTTTGATGCTCGTTCAACTTCGACAAAGCCAATACTAGGGGTTTGTCTCACTTTCTCAGGATTGAGCCAGCTGCATCTGAATACGATGGGCTTCACTCCTTGTAAACCACAATACTGCAACTCATAAATTTCTTCGATGGTTCCATAGTAGTGACGTCCATCTGTCCCTAGACAATAGACCACACTATTTATTGACCTTCGGTTGGGCCTCTCACGCGTGTGTTTATCAGTGTGGAAGCGATACCCATTCATGTCGTAAGCCTTAAATGACTTGGCCTCGTATTCAAAACCTCTGGCTACTTCTCTCACTTTGGCGTCCATATCAACCTCCTGATATGCCTACAAGATTAATAGGAAATTGTCTGGTTCATTAGTGGAAGCATTACAGGCAAGTAAGATCAACTTGAAGTAACATAAAGTTAGAAAAGTTACTTTTCTTGAGAACCAAGAAATGAAACTGCCATCAGCATTGGTATCTTCAAGAAGGTCTGCTGATTCTTTGTCGATAGGAGGCCGCGGTAGCTTCCAGAATTCATTCTGGAATTCCCTAGCAATAGGAAGAATTCGAGTTAGAACTCAAGACTAGTGAGTAGTTGTCAAGAAAGGTGTTCTACACTTACTTTATGTATGGTTGCACTTCTTCCATGTTGGTCAAGACATAGATCATAATAGTCGACCACTCCGTAGGTGAAAAGTTCTTGGGCTTCGGTCCACTTGCTTTGCCACCTTGGCCTTCGAAGAGGCTAAGGTCGGAAACATTACTGGTGGGTTCTTCATTGTAACGAGGAGCTGGATTTAACCTAGTCTGAATACTGTCATGATAGTACTTTGTTGTGGTCGTGTCCACCTCCTCGTTCAGGTATGCCTCGGCTATGGAGGCTTCAATGTGGGCTTTATTCTTACATTTCCCACGAAGATGCTTGAACTCCCATTCAGGTGCATACTGCCATCAAAACTGCATAGGTCCTCCCATTCTAGCGTCATACGCGAGATGTAAGATCATATGTTGCATCGGATTAAAGAAACCTGGTGGAAATATCATCTCTAACTTGCATAGCAACTCAAGTGCTTGTTCCTCCAACTTTGCAACCACTTCATAATTTAGTTCTTTGGCACAAAGCTGACGAAAGAAGTAGCTCAACTCCGCCAGCAGTTGCCAAATATCCTCTCTGACATACCCTCGAATCATCACAGGCATTATCTGCTCAAGCCATACATGGTAGTCATGACTCTTGAGGCCTCCTATTCGCTTTGTAGCCATGTTCACTCCCCTCATGATATTAGCTGCATATCCATCAGGGAAGTACAAGTTGTTCACAATCCATTGGAGAATTTCCTTCCTTTGGGGCATTGAAGGGGTGAAAGGGGCTGGTGGCTTCTTCCAAGAATTACCTTTTGCACGAGGCACCAAATTTAATTTTGGCCTGTTGCATAGTTTGGCTTGATTGATCCTAGCCTGAATGTTATCCTTTGACTTCTCGGTGTCGAGGAGCATGCTGAGTAAGGCCTCCGCAATGTTCTTTTCAGTGTGCATTACATCATTGTTGTGTGGAAGTAGAAGATCTTTAAAGTAAGGGAGCCTCCATAAGCTTGGAATGTGAGTCCACTGGTGTGTCTCTCCATATCCCACAAAACCTTTCCCATCGAGCTTTTCCTTGAGAGAATATAACTCATCCTTAAGCTGGGCACCGGTCATAATAGGTGGTGGCGGATCATCAACAATAACACCTTTTTGGAAGTGCATAGCGTCTTGCCTGTATGGGTGATCAAGACAAAGGAACTGCCGATGTTGGTCAAAGCATACATACTTGTGACCCTTAGCCAGCCAAATGAAAGTCACACGTTGTCGACACACTGGGCAAGGCCACTTCCCCTTTACACACCAACCACAAAATATCGCACGTGCCGCTAGGTCATGTAGCGATGTGTGGTACCATATATGCATATTGAAGTGCTTCTTTGAAACGGCATCATATGTCCGGACCCTGTTGTTCCAAGCAACAAGTAAGTCGTCCACCAATGGCTCCATATACACACTCATATGCTTCCCGGGATAGTTAGCACCTGGAATTATCAACGTCAGGAACATGTGATGTCGTTGCATGCAAACGCCAGGGGGAAGATTCAGGGGGATAACATATACTGGCCAACAACTGTATATGGCAGCCATCAAACCATATAGATTGAACCCGTCGGTTGTTATCCCAACAGCTACACTCTTCCAGTCATCTGTTTTCTTATGAATTTCAACAAATTTCTTCCATGATTCATCATCCCGTGGATGTTGCATCTTTTTTGTATTGTACATCTTCCCTTCGGCGGCCCGTCTCATATATTGGTCAGTTTCCTCGGTCACATAAAGCCTCTGGATCCTTTTTGTGAATGGAAGATATCGAACGATATTGACGGCAATTGTGAGCTGCCTCTTGCTACCATCATCATCTATTACCTCAATATACCTAGAGGATTTGCACTTGACACAATAATTCGTATCTTTATGTTCATTTCTAAATAACATGCATCCATTTGGACAAGCATGTATTTGCTCATACGGCATCTTAAGTGAACGGAGGATTTTGTTCAACTCGTACATGTTCTTTGGCAATATATTTTCTTTAGGCAACAGGCTAGCAATAACTGACAATAATTCATTGAAGCAAATTATGCTCATGTTATGGTTTGCCTTCAGGGCCATTAGGTGTGCAATGCCATCTAGTTGAGTAACCTCTGTATGGGCGTGAAGGGGTTTTTGTGCCGCAAACAAAGCTGCATGATACTCTTCAGGGCTTTCAGGCAGCTCCTCGGAGTTCGGGTCCTCCCGCGGATCCGCACGGCGGATGTCATCTAACAGGTTTTCAATCCGAGTATCATATTCGCCGGTGCGTTGTCGCACCACCTCCGCCCTGGACTGTTCTGTCTCACCATGAAAGATCCACCGGTAATAGCCTGGCGTAAACCCATATTTGCCTAAGTGTTTACTCATAGTAATCTTATCTCTTTCAGTCTGGTTATCACACTCTGTGCATGGGCACCAAATTCCACGAACTGGCGTTTCTCCAGCAAATACTAATTCCAGGAAATCATTGGTCTTTGACCTCCACTCAGGGGTCATACCCTCCATGCTGGGATGTCCGGTGTACATCCACTCACGTTCTTCCATCCTCTTATATAAAGTGAAACACACACATAATTTTTTTATGTAAGAAGTGGTTCCATCAAGTTTTACGACATGCACTATGCTATGTAATAGGTAAAGATAGGTCCTAATCCCACCCGAGAATGTGTAGGATGGGTCCGCTTTCATGACGTACTCCGACCCGAGAAAACATTTCGGCAGCACCTCCCCACTGTTCTCCAAATACACGTCTCAGCAATAAGCCAAGAGGATGTGTATCTAGAGAACAACAAGGAGACACTGTCGAAATTCTGTCTCGGATCTAAATACATCATGAAAACGACCCGCCTACACATCCTCGGGTTGTCCATGGAAAACATGGACAATTCGAAAGAGTTGAGGTTATAAATATGCAAAGACTTGCATATTTATAGATACAACCCTTCTGAACGGGAGACACCTAGGTTACGCGACTATTTAGGTGATCTACAAATAATGAAAACCTACACATGAACGGGAAGAGATTACCCTTAAAGCGTGCAACGGAATTCACTCTCTCTTGTCAAAATAGATGGATGTCCTGCATGAAAGAATGGACTTGTGTCAATCATATGTCAAACACACAAACATCAATAACACTCACTCACACACACCCCACACACAAACACACTCACGTATCCATACACACACATCACATACTCACTCACACATGCACACACACACACATCAATAGCACCCCTCTCCCACACACACACTCACATACACCATTCATTATATATGCACATATATACACACCTAAATATAAAAAACCATTCATTATATATGCACACATACACCAACATCACTCACTGACACACACACATACAAAGCACACACACACACATTATTCACTATATATGCATATATATACACCTTTTGTTGTAATGGAGAGGGGGGAAACCCCTTTTATTTCAAAAAAACGAGATTGAGTAGGGGGCTCACCAACGGGGCAGGGGGGTGGCGGGGGAGGTGGATGTCGGACGAGGTAGAGCTCAGTGGAGGGGATGTCGCGTCGGTGGTGCTCGGTGAAGCTTGGCCGAGACGGTTGAGGGATTCCTGGATAAGGGGTATCCGGACAGCCGGACTATGTACTTTAGCCAGACTGTTATGAGGACATGACTAGCTTGGATAAGACCAAAAATATTGCATACATGCATATTTGTCAGGTGATTTCTAGTGCAAACTATTCAATAATCTATTTATGTTATCCAGAACAAAAATACTTCACATACTTCTGTGTTTTGTCTAATTGCAGGTGTATGGGACATTTGTACAATCCACATATGAAGATAAGGGAAAAGGAGAAGTTTATGTGCTGTTCAAAAAGTCCTCTCACGTCACTTTTGGGCCAAGAGAAGATAGAGTTCAAGTCTCTCACGTTCTGGATTCAGATTCGGACTGCACAGACATACCTGACTCAAAACGCCAACAACTTTTTCATACAGACTCCGAATTGGGTGATTCTTTTTTTGTTGAAAAGTAGATTTCATGCTATTTCCAACCAATTGGAATCACCTTAAAATCCGTCCGGAGCGTTGAGTTATGGACGAAACAATCTGACGCTGCACCAGAATCCGAGTCAAACTACAAGTCCATAGGTATTACGTCACCTCCACTTAGGCCCATTGGCCTTGTACGACCTAGGGTTAGTTTTAGGCTGCCTTGGGACGTTCTCCCACCTCCTTGACCACCACCCCTTGCTCCTATATAAGTAGATCCATCTAGTAGCTTTTTGCTTGGGATTTGTTTAGTTAAAAGTTAGCCATTGCAACTTCGTGTGCTTCATTTGTGTCCAACGACCAGACCAAGACCACTTTTCGGATCCCCATAATTATCAATACTTCATACATATTCGCAATATTCAGATTGCTTTTATCATATTCTTGCTTGTTCTTCGATTGCTTGCAGGAATAGACCTTCGTGGTCAGGTTGATTGTGCTCCGGTGTGGTCAATAACCTCTCGGAGTTGGTTTAGCGATTGCTAAGGCGCAACGTCGTACATGTTTGTAGTCGAATCGTCAAAGTCGTCTACACCAAATCGATAGTTATCATCTCATTGAAAGATCGGGACACCCCGCTTGTATCAAGTGGTATCAGTTTTCAGGTTGCTCGGTGAGATTTTACAGTTTTTCATAGTTTAGATCGCATCTGTCATTCATACCTACAGTCCATGAAAAAGCCACAAAAAAAGTTAGATATGTTCATCCTTTATCCAAGTCAGTCTGAGCCTTTGCAATTTTCTATTCATTGCTTGCATAGTTGAATTATCGGTTGCATCGTCGTGTCAGTTGCTGGTCTTAGTGTCGAGTTCCTTTAGAGTTTCGAGTTATGTTCACATTATTCACGCCGTTGCTGCATCATTATCCCTTCTGCTGTCCACCATCCCATCCATTAATTTCCACCGCGTGCTACGCACTGTTCATTGTCATAATCATAGTTGAGGTCATTCACATCTTCGCCTCATCCAATCTGCATCTTATCTAGTTTGTCTTGGAAAGAGGGAAAAAATATAGAGAAAAAAAGAGAGAGAAAAAAAGAAAAAGAGAGAGAAGAAAAAGAAAAAAAGCGTGAGAAAAAAAGAGAGAAGAAAAAAAAATAGGATCTATCTAGAATCAATCTCGTACCTGAATTCGGATTGGAATCTGTTTTGCGCACTGTTCAGTAAAAAAGGCATAACTTCCTCATACGAAGTCCGTTTTGGCTCCACAAGTACTCAAATTAAAGCTAGCAACTAGACGCATCTGAATAGTTGCAAAAGTAAATTCAATATTTGGTGTCTCAAAATCAGCTTCTAAATAGGTCTTTCTGCCCTCCGAAGTTCGCACATACAATTTGTTCCAGTTTTTCAGGCCAGTTTTAGAATTTTTTGACTCCTCATATCAACTCAAAATTGAGTGATTTCTTTTTGCATTGGAAAGCTTGAGTTACTAGCATTCTTTGAAAATTTATCAGAAAATTGGCTCAAACTTTTCAAGAGGAAAGTTGGAGAGAGTTGTTGTATATCCTGCTTGGCAGTTGTTTTTCATCATTATCTCCACTACCGGTGTGATCTTCACTTATATCTTGTTGTCCAGAGCTACTTAGTATCCTTGATTGATGCTAGTTGTGCTACGCCGTGACCTCATTAGTGTTATAGGCTCGCGTCTCTAGTCCGGTCTAGCCTAGGACCAGCACAGTACCGTTGTTGAGCGTTTATTCAACATTGCATCTCTGAATTGATTATTGCTAATCTTTTGCTACCATATATAGCCAACCCAGCTCCACATATTTCTACACCGTGTATACTTACGTTCCCCTGGCAATCGCTTTACACAATCTTCGGAGTTATTTGACATCGCTGGTTGCCTGTCACCACCTGCCGCATGGTAAGAACTTGTAAGATATTGATATTTGCTTTACTGTGAGCACTTTACAACCACATCCTAGTAGTCCATAGGAACATTATTCTCGAATTTTGTTTCTTGTTTCTACTAATCATGACAGGTTCCGAAGATAGAAGTTCTTGGACGACGGACACATCTTCACCATCACGAGAGTTGGGACAACACACACAAGCATATGGTCAGGTTATCTCTTTACCGTCATTTGAGGGTAGATTTAATCCTGCTATTTATCTAGCTTGGGAGTTTCAAGTAAAACAAGTTTTTAGTAACCATGACTTTTCTGAACTTGAGCGAGTACGAGCTGCCACTAGAGCATTTACTGGTTTTGCTTCTGTTTGGTAGAGTGTGCATTGTAAGAAAAACATTGATAACAAACCCACAACTTGGAAAGATTTGAAAGATGTAATGAGATAACATTTTTTCCCTCCTTACTATCGTCGTGAATTGCTTCGCAAATTTGAACAATTTAAACAAGGCAACAACACTGTTCATGCTTACTACCAAGAGTTCAAATCTTATATGCATCATTGACATAGAAGAATCTAAGGATGATACAATGAATAGATTTTTTGGTGGTTTGAACCATGATATTCAGGCAAGATTTTAGTATATTCCACGTTGCATTACTAGTATGTATGTTCATGCTTGTACCTTTGAGAGACAGATACAGGAGGATGCATTGGGTGACTACAACAACTACTATTCCAGTTCATGCTCACCACCGCCGGTTGGTTCCTCCACTGTTGCACCTACTAGAGCAGCCCCACCTCGGATTATGAGCACGACATCATCTCAAGAGTATGGTGCATTGTCAACGTCCGTACCTACATCAGCTACGTCTTTGCGACAAGGTAATAGTAAAGGTATTGATGATATAACTTCACATGAGAATGATGCATCCCTAGTTAACTTGAATGCATCATGTGTTCAGTTACCTGGTGATTTGAGCACAACACCTATTTTAGAGAATCTTGATACTGTCGTGAATGCGTCATGTGATCAAACAACTGAAATACCAACAATTTTGAGTGCACCCATTGAATTAACTATTGATGCAAAAGAATCAATGTTTAACCATTTTGATATGACCTCTAATCTTGGTGATGATTCTGTGCCGAATGACTTATTGCATGTTTGCTTATTTAAGAATGTTGTAGCATGTAAATTTTATGCAAGTAAGGTTTATTCACCAATGTTGGGATGGTTTAATGATGAATATTGTCAATCTTTTGATATGAATAAGAGCTTCATTTATATGTGCAAACTGAGTTTCAATATTTTCATGCATTCTACTTATGATAATATTTTGGCTTTATATTTTATAATCTATGAAGGTTCCTCAAATATACATATGTCATATGTGCAAAAATCAAGGAAAGTAAAAATGGATGACATATACATATACAACATGTACACCTTGTCTGTTTTGTTAGCCACATTTTAGATTAAGCAACGCCGAGGACGGCTTTGTTTTCAAGAAGGGGAGGATGATGAGGACATGACTAGCTTGGATAAGACCAAAAACATTGCATACATGCATATTTGTCAGGTGATTTCTAGTGCAAACTATTCAATAATCTATTTATGTTATCCAGAACAAAAATACTTCACATACTTTTGTGTTTTGTCTAATTGCAGGTGTATGGGACATTTGTACAATCCACATATGAAGATAAGGGAAAAGGAGAAGTTTATGTGATGTTCAAAAAGTCCTCTCACGTCACTTTTGGGCCAAGAGAAGATAGAGTTCAAGTCTCTCACGTTCTGGATTCAGATTCGGACTGCACAGATATACCTGACTCAAAACGCCAACAACTTTTTCATACAGACTCCGAATTGGGTGATTCTTTTTTTGTTGAAAAGTAGATTTCATGCTATTTCCAACCCAATTGGAATCACCTTAAAATACGTCCGGAGCGTTGAGTTATGGACGAAACAATCTAACGCTGCACCAGAATCCGAGTCAAACTACAAGTCCAAAGGTATTACGTCACCTCCACTTAGGCCCATTTGCCTTGTACGACCTAGGGTTAGTTTTGGGCTGCCTTGGGACGTTCTCCCACCTCCTTGGCCGCCACCCCTTTCTCCTATGTAAATAGATCCATCTAGTAGCTTTTTTCTTGGGATTTGTTTAGTTAAAAGTTAGCCATTGCAACTTCGTGTGCTTCGTTTGTGTCCAATGACCAGACCAAGACCACTTTTCGGATCCCCACAATTATCAATACTTCATACATATTCGCAATATTCAGATTGCTTTTATCATATTTTTGCTTGTTCTTCGATTGCTTGCAGGAATAGACCTTCGTGGTCAGGTTGATTGTGCTCCGGCGTGGTCAATAACCTCTCGGAGTTGGTTTAGCGATTGCTAAGGCGCAACGTCGTGCACGTTTGTAGTCGGATCGTCAAAGTCGTCTCCACCAAATCGATAGCTATCATCTCATCAAAAGATCGGGACACCCCGCCTGTATTAGACTGTTGGACTATGAAGATACAAGATTGAAGACTTCGTCCCATGTTCGGATGGGACTCTCCTTTGCGTGGAAGGCAAGCTTGGCGATCTGGATGTAGATATCCTTCTCTGTAACCGACTCTGTGCAACCCTAGCCCCCTCTGGTGTCTATATAAACCGGAGGGTTTAGTCCGTAAGACAAGAAGAACAATCATACCATAGGCTAGCTTCTAGGGTTTAGCCTCTATGATCTCGTGGTAGGTCAACTCTTGTAATACTCATATCATCAAGATCAATCAAGCAGGAAGTAGGGTACTACCTCCATCGAGAGGGCCCGAACCTGGGTAAAACATCGTGTCCCCAGTCTTCTGCTACCATTAGTCTTAGACGCACAGTTCGGGACCCCCTACCCGAGATCCGCCGGTTTTGACACCGACATTGGTGCTTTCATTGAGAGTTCCTCTGTGTAGTCGCTGTAAGGCTCGATGGCTCCCCCAATCTTCAACAACGCATTACGCGCACAAAATTCTGGCTTATCAGTAATTGATACACCTACTTTGGTCAAAGATTCTACTGTTGGGGTTCATGGAAAGTATCGTGGGAAAGATAATGATCGCGTCTTGTCTGGGATTTTATCACAGAAATTAAATGCCACGTCCTCTCAGCACCCACCTTCCACCCAACGCCGCTCAGCCGTGCGATGCTCATCCTGTGGTACGATGGTCATTTGGTGGATGCCTGCCAGAAACTTTTGCACAAGCGCCGAGGAGTCTGGGTTCCAAAATCAATACGCGAGGCGGACGATACACATTCTTCCCTCTTGCAGTCTAGGCACGCCTCTGCTCCGGCTCCCTCCACCGCTCCAATGGCGAACTACCCGCTCAACATCGTCCCCTACCTCCCGCCTGGTATGACCATCGAGCTTGGTCCGGCCGACCGCAAGGTGCGGGCGGACATGGTTGTGGGCCCAATCCCGCCGTTGCGCCATGATTTCTTGGCCATTACTGAGGCCAACAGATTCATCCCCTTTCACCAGAAGGCTAGTATGTGGAACATTATTGAAGGTTTGCTCCATGAATCACAATATTTCCCTTCTGAAGTTTCGGATCATCCTCTAGGAGTTGGTTTGTTTGGGTTTGCTTCTTCTGTCATCCGGGATACGGTGGTTGGCACCACCTTTGAGCTTGATGAAAATGAGGTTGAGGAGCATACTGTTATTTCTTTTGTTCCTCACGATGCTGCTCTCAACATGCGCCTAACAACTTTTGGTCTGGAGGTCTGGATTTTGTATGCTAGTTTCCCCTACGATTGCCATACACAGCACTACATACACAAATCAGTAGACTCTTTTGGTGCTTTAGTAGATTGGAATAATCCTAGAGGAGATAGGAGGCTGGTGCTTGTTAAAGTCAGAGTTATCCATCTTCGCTTAGTGCCCAAAAGTCTTGTTATCCGTCAGATAGGAGGGGCTAGGCAATGCTGGACTGTTCCTGTTACTATGCTGAGGAGTAATGATTGGAATGCTCACCTGCCTGAGGTTCCTCCGACTGGAGAAGATCCACCACCCCCCGATGGTATTCCTCATCCGCTTCATGGTGCAGGTCTGAATGCTGAACAATTGTATCAACAACAGCTTCACAACTGGATGGCTCAGAATGTTGTGGTTGATGCTGCAGCCAATGAGGATGAAAATGTGGTTGTTGATGAAGGTAATGACATTGAGATTCACCCTGAGTGGGGTGTGTGGCCACCCCCCCCTCCACAAGCACCTCCTGCTCTGTACAATTTTCAACAGTGGTTGGCTGGGGAGGGGCTTCAGGTAGATCATGGAATTGTGCCACCACAGAATCTGCATGACAGCCCTAGGGCTGCCTGGAATGACTCCATCTCTGTTCCTTCAAGCTCTGATTCCAGTGCAACCATTTCTGACTCATATGTGCTTGTGCCTGTTAACCTGATGAATCAGTTCTAGCCACAGAATGCCACTGGAGTTCCTTCAGCCAGCAATGTTGTCTCTGATTTGGTCTCTCCTGGGTCTAGTTCTGATGACTCTCCTTTGGTTACTCCTGAACACAATTAGCTTGCACTACCCATCAGCTCTGCATCTGCTATTTGCCCAACAATATACTGGAGTTGTCTTTGAATCTCTCTGCTGCTGGCCTACACCTGGATGTGTCCACTCAAGGTGATTTCATACCTGCTATGCTTATTAGGGACTGCATTCCTATCTTCAGGTTAAATACATATCTTGCTGCTGCTATTAAGCCCATTGTGGCTTCTTTTGGGCCATGGAATGATCACTATGGATTCCAGCAAGATTCAGTCACCTTTAGAATTACAATATCTGAAATTGAGGGCTCTCTGACAGTGGTCTCTGCTTCCAAAACAACTGCCAATGCATCTTCTTCAAATGCTATTATTGAAGATCTTTCTGAAGCTGTTAACCAAGAGCTTAATGAGGACTTAGTAGATCCAGCTACAGTCTCTAAAGATGTCCTGACTGCTCCAACGGACATGCAGCTTGTTCCTATGGATCAACTTCAGAAGCCTCCTCCAACTGCTGCTGAATTTGCTGGCTCTTCTACAATTCTAACACACAAAGGAAAATCTGTGGTGCCTGAATGTGCTATTGCCCTGCATAGAAGTGCTCACACCAACAAGTATGATGGTTTCAAAGTTCATCAAGTCTCTGACAACAAGGCAAAAACTTCAAAGGTTAAACCCAGGGTGGTTCCCTCTGCTCTTACTATTAGGGAGGCTGATGATGCCGAGCAGATCCCACCGCCTACGCCTATCAGGATGATCCAGCAGATTGGCACTATGTTGTGTGCAATCCCTTCTGAAGAGCTCACTGACGAAGCACTGATGGCTTCACAGGAGGTGGAGCCCCCGGCCTCGACCTAGCTTCTCTCTTGCAGATCCTTTTATTTCCCTAAGCAATGAATCTTTTGGTAAACTGGAATGTTTTATGTTGGAACGTTCGTGGGTTAAACTCAGGGGACAAGCAACTAGCGCTTTCCAATGCAATTACCTCTAGTGGCTGTGCGGTGATTTGTTTGCAAGAAACCAAGAAACCATCATTCGATTTGTCATTCATTAAATCTTGCTGCCCTCGTCGCTTTGACCAATTTGCATTTGTACCTTCTCGTGGGGCTTCGGGGGGTATTGTCACTATTTGGAATAGCACTATTTTCTCTGCTGATGTGCTGCTATCTAAAGATTTTGCACTGGTTACACGTTTCAAATGAACACAATCAGCGCAATGTTGGACGTTGGTTAATGTATACGGCCCTTGCCAAGGTGAGCAGAGGGAACATTTCATTCACTGGTTGTGTTCACTTAACATTCCATCAAATGAAGATTGGCTATTTGTGGGGGACTTTAACTTCATATGTGCACCTAATAATCGTAATAAACCAGGAGGCAGCATTACTGACATGAACACATTTAATGATTTCATTCGCTGTCAAAGCCTCATTGAATTACCTATCAAGGGACGTTCATTCACCTGGAGCAATATGCAGCTTGACCCTCTTTTAGAGCAATTGGATTGGTTCTTCACGAGTACTAATTGGACCACATCATACCCAAAAAACTTGGTCAAACCACTCGGTAAGCCAGTCTCTGATCATATCCCTTGTGTGGTTACTATTGAAACAAATATCCCCAAATCAAAACTATTTCGCTTCGAATCTTTCTAGGTGCAACATCCGGGTTTCATGCAAATTGTTGAAACTTCTTGGGCCAAACCAGTGCACTCCTCAAATACTGCCACCATTCTGTGCCGAAAATTCAAAACCGTGAGACGTGATCTTAAACATTGGAGTAAAGGCATATCCAAACTCTCTGTGGCTATTGAGAATTCAAATAAAGCCCTTTGTGAGATTGATGAGCTTGAAAATAAAAGGACTTTAATTGTTCCTAAAGTTAATTTTAGAAGAATTCTCAAGGCGCACATCATAAGATTATTACGGTATCAACAAGCTTATTGGAAAAAGAGATGCACCATAAGATGGGTTCAGTTTGGGGATGAGCCGTCCAAATTCTTCTAGGCCTTGGCCTCCGAAAGATATAGGAAGAACAACATTGCCACCCTAGCAACACCCGACGGCACTTTGGTCGAGGATCATGCAGGAAAGGAGTCTATAATTTTTCAAACATTTAAAGAAAGGATGGGATCATCACGGCCCTGCAATATGAAGTTCAACCTAGCCAAAATAATCAAGAAGTGCAATGGACTCGATGAGCTCACCATTCCTTTTACAAATGAAGAGATAGACAAAGTTATTAAAGAAATGCCTGCAGACAGAACCCCTGGCCCGGATGGCTTTAATGGCCTATTCTTAAAACGATGCTGGCCAATCATCAAGCACGACTTTTATAACTTGTGCAACCAATTTCATAGTGGGGAGCTCAATTTGGAAAGTATTAATGATGGTTTTATCACCCTCATCCCCAAAATAGGCTCTCCTGAGTCTATCAATGACTATCGACCGATCAAACTCCTAAAATGTTGTCTCAAGGAGGTCACAAAAATCTTGGCTAATAGACTCCAAAAGTCATCCTAAAAATTGTGCACAAGAATCAATATGGATTTCTTAAAGGACGGACGATACAAGACTGTCTTGTTGGGGAACGTAGCAGAAATTCAAAATTTTCCTACGTGTCACCAAGATCTATCTATGGAGAAACCAGCTACGAGGGGAAGGAGAGTGCATCTACATACCCTTTTAGATCGCTAAGCAGAAGCGTTCAAGAGACGGGGTTGAAGGAGTCGTACTCGTCGTGATCCAAATCACCGTAGATCCTAGTGCCGAACGGACGGCACCTCCGCGTTCAACACACGTACAGCCCGGTGACGTCTCCCATGCCTTGATCCAGCAAGGAGAGAGGGAGAGGTTGGGGAAGACTCCATCCAGCAGCAGCACAACGGCATGGTGGTGATGGAGGAGCGTGGCAATCCTGCAGGGCTTCGCCAAGCACCGCGGGAGAGGAGGAGGGAGAGAGGTAGGGCTGCGCCTTGAGGGAGAGGTTCTCGTGTCCCTGGCAGCCCCAAAAACCCCACTATTTATAGGAGGAGGGGAGGTGGCTGCGCCCCCATCTAGGGTTCCCACCCTAGGGGTGCGGCAGCCCTAGATGGGACTTGGAGGGGCGGCCAAGAGGGGGGAGAGAGGGGGCGTGCCCTAGGGTGGGCCTTTAGGCCCATCTGCGCCTAGGGTTTCCCCTCTCCACTCCTAGCTGCGCCTTGGGCCTTGGTGGGAGGCGCACCAGCCCACTCTGGGGCTGGTCCCTTTCCACACTAGGCCCATGCAAGCCTTCGGGGCTGGTGGCCCCTCCCGGTGGACCTCGGAACCCTTCCGGTGGTCCCGATACATTACCGGTGACCCCCGAAACACTTCCGGTGGCCAAAACCTCACTTCCTATATATTATTCTTTACCTCCGTACCATTCCGGAACTCCTCGTGACGTCCGGGATCTCATCCGAGACTCCGAACAACATTCGTTAACCACATACAAACTTCCTTTATAACCCTAGCGTCATCGAACCTTAAGTGTGTAGACCCTACGGGTTCGGGAACCATGCAGACATGACCGAGACGCTCTCCGGTCAATAACCAACAGCGGGATCTGGATACCCATGTTGGCTCCCACATGTTCCACGATGATCTCAATGGATGAACCACGATCTCAAGGACTCAATCAATCCCGTATACAATTCCCTTTGTCTAGCGGTATAGTACTTGCCCGAGATTCGATCATCGGTATGCCGATACCTTGTTCAATCTCTTTACCGGCAAGTCTCTTTACTCGTTCTGTAACACATCATCCCGTGATCAACCCCTTGGTCACATTGTGCACATTATGATGATGTCCTACTGAGTGGGCCCAGAGATACCTCTCCGTTTACACGGAGTGACAAATCCCAGTCTCGATTCGTGCCAACCCAACAGACACTTTCGGAGATACCTGTAGTGCACCTTTATAGCCACCCAGTTATGTTGTGACGTTTGGTACACCCAAAGCATTCCTACGGTATCCGGGAGTTGCACAATCTCATGGTCTAAGGAAAAGATACTTGACATTAGAAAAGCTTTAGCATACGAACTACACGATCTCTGTGCTAGGCTTAGGATTGGGTCTTATCCATCACATCATTCTCCTAATGATGTGATCCCGTTATCAATGACATCCAATGTCCATGGTCAGGAAACCGTAACCGTCTATTGATCAAAGAGCTAGTAAACTAGAGGCTTACTAGGGAGATGGTGTTGTCTATGTACCCACACATGTATCTGAGTTTCCTATCAATACAATTATAGCATGGATAATAAACGATTATCATGAACAAGGAAATATAATAATAACTAATTTTTTATTGCCTCTAGGGCATATTTCCAACAGTCTCCCACTTGCACTAGAGTCAATAATCTAGTTCACATCGCCATGTGATTAACACTCACACGTCACATCGCCATGTGACCAACATCCAAAGAGTTTACTAGTGTCATTAAACTAGTTCACATCATCATGTGATTAAGACTCAATGAGTTGTGGAGTTTCATTATGTTTTGCTTGTGAGAGAAGTTTTAGTCAACAGGTCTGCAACTTTCAGATCCGTATGTACTTCGCAAATCTCTAGGTCATAATGTAAATGCTGCTTCCACGCTCCACTTGAAGCTATTGCTCCACTATACGTATCCGGTTTGCTACTCAGAGTCATTCGGATAGGTGTTAAAGCTTGCATCGTCGTAACCCTTTACGCCGAACTCTTTATCACCTCCATAATCGAGAAACATATCCTTATTCCTCTAAGGATAATTTTGACCGCTATCTAGTGATCCACTCCTTGATCACCTTTGTACCCTTTTGCCAGACATGTGGCAAGGCACACATCAGGTGTGGTACTTAGCATAGCATACTGTAGAGCCTACGTCTAAAGCATAGGGGACGACCTTCGTCCTTTCTCTCTTTTCTGCCGTGGTCGAGCTTTAAGTCTTAACTTCATACCTTACATCTCAGGCAAGAACTCCTTCTTTGATTGATCCATCTTGAACACCTTCAAGATCATGACAAGGTATATGCTCATTTGAAAGTATCATTAAGCATTTTTGATCTATCCTCATAGATCTTGATGCTCAATGTTCAAGTAGCTTAATCTAGGTTTTCACTTGAAAAACACTTTTCAAATAACCCTATATGCATTCAAGAAATTTTACATCATTTCTGATCAACAATATGTCAACAACATATACTCATCAGAAATTCTATAGTGCTCCCACTCACTTCTTTGGAAATACAAGTTTCTCATAAACTTTGTATAAACCCAAAATATTTGATCATATCATCAAGGCATACATTCCAACTCCGAGATGCTTACTCCAGTCCTTAGAAGGATCGCTGGAGCCAGCATACCTTTTAGCATCCTTAGGATCGACAAAAACTTTCTGATTATATCACATACAACCTTTCCTTACGAAAACTGGCAAGGAAACTCGTTTTGACATCCATCTGCCAGATTTCATAAATGCAGCTAATGCTAACATGATTTCGACGGACTTAAGCATCGCTACGGATGAGAAAATCTCTTCGTAGTCAACTCCTTGAACTTGTGAAAAACTCTTCGCCACAAGTCGAGCTTCATAGATTGTGACATTACCGTCCATGTCTGTCTTCTTCTTAAAGATCCATTTATCTCAATGGCCTGTCGATCATTGGGCAAGTCCACCAAAGTCCATGCTTTGTTCTGATACATGGATCCTATCTCGGATTTCATGGCTTCTAACCATTTGTCGGAATTTGGGCCCACCATCACTTCTCCATAGCTCGTAGGTTCATTGTTGTCTAGCAACATGACCTTCAAGACAGGATTACTGTACCACTCTAAAGCAGTACGCATCCTTGTCACCCTACAAGGTACGGTAGTGACTTGATCCGAAGTTTCATGATCACTATCATAAGCTTCTACTTCAATTGGTGTAGGTGCCACAGGAACAACTTCATGTGCCCTGCTACACACTTGTTGAAGTGACGGTTCAATAACCTCATCAAGTCTCCACCATCCTCCCACTCAATTCTCGAGACAAACCTTTCCTCGAGAAAGGACCCAATTCAAGAAACAATCCCTATTGCTTTCGGATCTGAATTAGGAGGTATACCCAACTGTTTTGGGTGTCTTATGAAGATGCATTTATCCGTTTTGGGTTCGAGCTTATCAACCTGAAACTTTTTCACATAAGCGTTGCAGCCCCAAAGCTTTAAGAAACGACAACTTAGGTTTCTCCAAACCACAGTTCAAATGGTGTCGTCTCAACAGAATTACGTGGTGCCCTATTAAAGTGAGTGCGGTTGTCTCTAATTCCTAACCCATGAACGATAGTGGTAACTCGATAAGAGACATCATGGTACGCACCATATCCAATAGGGTGCAACTATGATGTTCGAACACACCATCACACTATGGTGTTCCAGGCGGTATTAATTGTGAAACAATTTCCACAATGTCTTAATTGCGTGCCAAAGCTTGTAACTCAGGTACTCATCTCTATGATCATATCATAGACATTTTATCCTCTTGTCACAATGATCTTCAACTTCACTCTGAAATTACTTGAACCATTCAATAATTCAGACGTGTGTTTCATCAAGTAAATATACTCAACATCTACTCGAATCATCTGTGAAGTAAGAACATAACGATATTCACTGCATGCCTCAGTACTCATTGGACTGCACACATCAAAATGTGTTACTTCCAACAAGTTGCTATCTTGTTCCATCTCACTGAAACCGTGGCTTTTCCAGTCATTTTGCCCATGTGGTATGATTTGCATATTTCAAGTGATTCAAAATCAAGTGAGTGCAAACGATCCATCTGCATGGAGTTTCTTCATGCGTATACACCAATAGACATGGTTCGCATGTCTCAAACCTTTCAAAAACAAGTGAGTCCAAAGATCCATCAACATGGAGCTTCTTCATGTGTTTTATACCAATATGACTTACATGGCAGTGCCACAAATAAGTGGTACTATCATTACTATCTTATATCTTTTGGCATGAAGATGTGTATCACTACGATCGAGATTCAATAAACAATTCCTTTAGGTGCAAGACCATTGAAGGTATTATTCAAATAAAATAGAGTAACCTATTCTCCTTAAATGAATAACCGTATTGCGATAGACATAATCCAATCATGTCTATGCTCAACGCAAACACTAAATGACAATTATTCAGGTTTAATACTAATCTTGATGGTAGAGGGAGTGTGCGATGTTTGATCACATCAAACTTGGAAACACTTCCAACACATATCGTCAGCTCACCTTTAGCTAGTCTCCGTTTATTCCATAGCTTTTATTTCGAGTTACTAACACTTAGCAACCGAACCGTTATCTTAATACCCTGGTGCTACTAGGAGTACTAGTAAAATACACATTAACATAATGTATATCCAATATACTTCTATCGACCTTGCCAGCCTTCTCATCTACCAAGTATCTAGGGTAATTCTGCTCCAGTGGTTGTTCCCCTTATTACAGAAGCACTTAGTCTCGGGTTTGGGTTCAACCTTGGGTTTCTTCACTAGAGCAGCCGCTGATTTGTCGTTTCATGAAGTATCCCTTCTTGCCCCCGCCCTTCTTGAAACTAGTGGTTTCACTAACCATCAACAATTGATGCTCCTTCTTGATTTCTACTTTCGCGGTGTCAAACATAGCGAACATCTCAAGGATCATCTTATCTATCTCTGATATGTTATAGTTCATCACGAAGCTCTAGCAGCTTGGTGGCAATGACTTTGGAGAAACATCACTATCTCATCTGGAAGATCAACTCCCACCCGATTCAAGTGATTGTTATACTCAGACAATCTGAGTACAAGCTCAATGATTGAGCTTTTCTCCCTTAGTTTGCAGGCTAGAAAAATCGTCGGAGGTCTTATACCTCTTGACGTGGGCACGAGCCTGAAATCCAAATTTCAGCCCTCGAAACATCTCATATGTTTCATGACATTTCGAAATCGTCTTTGGTGCCTCAACTCTAAACCGTTTAACTGAACTATCACATAGTTATAAAAACGTGTATGCCCGATGTTCGCAACATCCACAAATGACGTTTGGGGTTCAGCACACTGAGTGGTGCATTAAGGACATAAGCTTTCTATTGTACGCATAATCGCTAGTGTCAACTTTCAACTATATTTTCTCTAGGAACATATCTAAACAGTGGAACTAAAGCGCGAGCTTACGACATAATTTGCAAAGATCTTTTGACTATGTTCAGGATAATTAAGTTCATCTTATGAACTCCCACTCAGATAGACATCCCTCTAGTCATCTAAGTGATTACATGATCCGAGTCAACTAGGCCGTGTACGATCATCACGTGAGACGGACTAGTCATCATCGGTGAACATCTTCATGTTGATCGTATCTACTATACAACTCATGCTCGACCTTTCGGTCTCTTGTGTTCCGAGGCCATGTCTGTACATGCTAGGCTCGTCAAGTTAACCTAAGTGTTTCGCGTGTGTAAATCTGGCTTACACCCATTATATGTGAACGTAAGAATCTATCACACCCGATCATCACGTGGTGCTTCGAAACGACAAACTTTCGCAACGGTGCACAGTTAGGGGGAACACTTTCTTGAAATTTTAATGAGGGATCATCTTATTTACTACCGTCGTTCTAAGCAAATAAGATGTATAAACATGATAAACATCACATGCAATCAAATAGTGACATGATAT
This sequence comes from Triticum aestivum, assembly GCF_018294505.1. Taxonomy (NCBI): domain Eukaryota; kingdom Viridiplantae; phylum Streptophyta; class Magnoliopsida; order Poales; family Poaceae; genus Triticum; species Triticum aestivum. The sequence continues at coordinate 66,176,069 of NC_057798.1, forward strand.
GGCCAATATCATATCGCTCCTTTTGATCTCCATCTTCGGGGCTCCATGATCATCATCGTCACCGGCATGACACCATGATCTCCATCATCATGATCTCCATCATCGTGTCTTCATGAAGTTGTCTCGCCAACTATTACTTCTACTACTATGGCTACCAGTTAGCAATAAAGTAAAGTAATTACATGGCGTTGTTTAATGACACGCAGGTCATACAATAAATTAAGACAACTCCTATGGCTCCTGCCGGTTGTCATACTCATCGACATGCAAGTCGTGATTCCTATTACAAGAACATGATCAATCTCATACATCACATATCATTCATCACATTCTTCTTGGCCATATCACATCACATAGCATACCTTGCAAAAACAAGTTAGACGTCCTCTAATTGTTGTTTGCATGTTTTACGTGGCTGCTATGGGTTTCTAGCAAGAACGTTTCTTACCTACGCAAAACCACAACGTGATATGCCAATTGCTTTTTACCCTTCATAAGGACCCTTTTCATCGAATCCGTTCCGACTAAAGTGGGAGAGACTGGCACCCGCTAGCCACCTTATGCACCAAGTGCATGTCAGTCGGTGGAACCTGTCTCACGTAAGAGTACGTGTAAGGTCGGTCCGGGCCGCTTCATCCCACAATACCGTCGAAACAAGATTGGACTAGTAACGGTAAGCATATTGAAAAAAATCAACGCCCACAACTACTTTGTGTTCTACTCGTGCAAAGAATCTACGCAATAGACCTAGTTCATGATGCCACTATTGGGGAACGTAGCAGAAATTCAAAATTTTCCTACGTGTCACCAAGATCTATCTATGGAGAAACCAGCTACGAGGGGAAGGAGAGTGCATCTACATACCCTTGTAGATCGCTAAGCGGAAGCGTTCAAGAGAACGGGGTTGAAGGAGTCGTACTCGTCGTGATCCAAATCACCGGAGATCCTAGTGCCGAATGGACGGCACCTCCGCGTTCAACACACGTACAGCCCGGTGACGTCTCCCATGCCTTGATCCAGCAAGGAGAGAGGGAGAGGTTGGGGAAGACTCCATCCAGCAGCAGCACAACGGCGTGGTGGTGATGGAGGAGCGTGGCAATCCTGCAGGGCTTTGCCAAGCACCGCGGGAGAGGAGGAGGGAGAGAGGTAGGGTTGCGCCTTGAGGGAGAGGTTCTCGTGTCCCTGGCAGCCCCAAAAACCCCACTATTTATAGGAGGAGGTGAGGTGGCTGCGCCCCCATCTAGGGTTCCCACCCTAGGGGTGCGGCAGCCCTAGATGGGACTTGGAGGGGGCGACCAAGAGGGGGGAGAGAGGGGGCGCGCCCTAGGGTGGGCCTTTAGGCCCATCTGCGCCAAGGGTTTCCCCTCTCCCCTCCTAGCTGCGCCTTGGGCCTTGGTGGGAGGCGCACTAGCCCACTCTGGGGCTGGGCCCTTTCCACACTAGGCCCATGCAAGCCTCCGGGGCTGGTGGCCCATCCTGGTGGACCCCGGAACCCTTCCGGTGGTCCCGATACATTACCGGTGACCCCCGAAACACTTCCGGTGGCCAAAACCTCACTTCCTATATACTCCCTCCGTTCCTAAATATAAGGTGTATTAGTTTTTCAAAAAGTCAACTATTGTCTATGTTTGACTAACTTTACAGCAAAATATATAAAGATTTATAATACTAAATATATAAAAAGTAAAAATATTGTTCATGATGAATCTAGTGATAATGATTTGGTATTCTAGATATTGATATTTTTGTCTATAAACTTGGTCAAACTTAGAGAAGTTTGACTTTTTGGAAAAATAATACACCTTATATTGAGGAACGGAGTCTTTACCTCCGGACCATTCCGGAACTCCTCGTGACATCCGGGATCTCATCCGGGACTCCGAACAACATTCGGTAACCACATACAAACTTCCTTTATAACCCTAGCGTCATCGAACCTTAAGTGTGTAGACCCTACGGGTTCGGGAACCATGCAGACATGACCGAGACGCTCTCCCGTCAATAACCAACAGCGGGATCTGGATACCCATGTTGGCTCCCACATGTTCCACGATGATCTCATCGGATGAACCACGATGTCAAGGACTCAATCAATCCCGTATACAATTCCCTTTGTCTAGCGGTATAGTACTTGCCCGAGATTCGATCGTCGGTATGCCGATACCTTGTTCAATCTCGTTACCAGCAAGTCTCTTTACTCGTTCCATAACACATCATCCCGTGATCAACCCCTTGGTCACATTGTGCACATTATGATGATGTCCTACCGAGTGGGCCCAAAGATACCTCTCCATTTACACGGAGTGTCAAATCCCAGTCTCGATTCGTGCCAACCCAACAGACACTTTCGGAGATACCTATAGTGCACCTTTATAGCCACCCAGTTACGTTGTGACGTTTGGTACACCCAAAGCATTCCTACGGTATCCGGGAGTTGCACAATCTCATGGTCTAAGGAAAAGATACTTGACATTAGAAAAGCTTTAGCATACGAACTACACGATCTCTGTGCTAGGCTTAGGATTGGGTCTTGTCCATCACATCATTCTCCTAATGATGTGATCCCGTTATCAATGACATCCAATGTCCATGGTCAGGAAACCGTAACCATCTATTGATCAACGAGCTAGTCAACTAGAGGCTTACTAGGGAGATGGTGTTGTCTATGTACCCACACATGTATCTGAGTTTCCTATCAATACAATTATAGCATGGATAATAAACGATTATCATGAACAAGGAAATATAATAATAACTAATTTATTATTGCCTCTAGGGCATATTTCCAACATGTCTCGCATGGGCCTATGAGTACATATACCAGTGCCAATCTTCAAGAAAGGAAACCATGCTCCTAAAGTTAGATTTTGCCAAAGCATTTGATACGATCGAACATGAGGCCATGATTGAAATTATGAAAAACATGGGATTCAATGATAAATGGCTGAGATAGATCCGATGCATCTTCTCCTCGGGCAAATCTTCGGTCCTTCTTAATGGCACTCCTGGTCGGCGGTTTTATTGCAAATGCGGTGTAAGGCAGGGAGACCCTCTCTCCCCCCTAATCTTTGTTCTTGCAGCCGACCTTTTGCAAGCTGCCATAAATGATTCTTTCACGCGCAACTTGATTCATCTGCCGTTCCTGTCCCAGCACCAAAATGATTACCCTGTAATTTAGTACGCAAACGACACCATCTTGGTCATGCCAGCATGCACCCAGCAAGCTACAACCGTCAAGGACATCTTAAATGACTATGCCACGTCCATTGGGTTGAAAATAAACTTTCGTAAATCCACTCTCATCACAATGAATTGTGATCTGGCAAAAACTCAGGAAATAGCCAACATCTTTGGATGTGTCATTGGCAAGTTGCCTTTTACCTACTTGGGGCTCCCTCTTGGAACTACAAGACCAACAATTGTTGAACTTATGCCGCTAGTTTGTTCCATGGAAAGAAGACTAACTGCCACTCTCAACATGATATCCTACGGTGGCAAATTATCTCTGCTCAACTCTATGATCACTTTGTTGATCATTTTTGCTCTTTGCACTCTCAAATTGCCAACCAAGATCATTGAATTACTGGACAAGATTAGGAGGAAATGTTTGTGGACTAAAAAACTGAACAAGGTGATAAATGCAACTCCCTTGCCGCCTGGAACATGGTATGCCGACCCAAGGAATGCGGTGGCCTAGGTGTGATTGATCTAAGAACACAAGGAGATGCCCTACTACTCAAATACCTACATAAATTCTATAATAGGTGGGACGTGCCTTGGGTCCAACTCATCTGGGATACATATTACCCTAACCGCATTCCACACGCCTCTGACATGTGTGGTTCGTTCTGGTGGCGTGATGTTGCAAAGCTAATGCCCATTTATAGAGGAATCACCCATGTCCAGGTAGCAAATGGCAAGAATGTCCTCTTTTGGAAAGACTCCTGGGCGGATAACATTATTGCGGAGAGTTATCCTCATGCTTTTTCCTACACCATTAATGAAGAAATCTCTGTCGGAGATTTCTTGTCCATCACGGCACTGCGAGAGGCATTTCACCTTCCTCTTTCTGAGCAAGCCCACGCTAAAGTTAGATTGATGCAATCCGACTTGTCCACGACTACACAATTTGATGAGACAGATGTTTGGATATATTCATGGGGATCAGATCAATTCACAGCACATAAATACTATAAATTCTACTTCAGAGATATTCGAGCACATGAAGCCTTTGGTTGGATTTGGAAATCAAAATCAACAATGAAAATCAAAGTTTTCGGGTGGTTGCTTCTGGCTGATCGCCTCAATACCAGGAATATGCTCAAAAGACGACATTACAATATTGGTGATGACCACAATTGTATCCTATGTGGACTGCAAATCGAAGAAACTTGAGCACCTGTTCTTTGAGTGCCGCTTCAGCATTGATTGTTGGGCAAGTCTGGACCTCTCCTGGCCACAAGGAATGTCACGCCTTCACAATGTGGCTATGGCCAAACAACGCTGGAATAGTCCTCTTTTCATGGAGATGTTCTTTCTTGCGGCTTGGAGCTTATGGAAGGAACATAACAATAAACACTTCAGGGGGATTGTTCCAACAAAACTTTCTTGGTTGCACAGATTTAAGACAGACTTCTCTCTCCTTGCCTATAGGGTCAAGGAAAAGCACAAACACCTCATCCCTATAATCCTTTCTTCTGTACACTAGCATCCTAACACACCCCAAATGGGGTGATGACACTTGTATAGTCACCATGTAATTTTTACTATACTATGTTAATACAAAAATAACAGTGGGAGGTGCTCCTACTGTTCAAGGTTTCAAAAAAACAACGCAATCCAGGGTGAGACTTTTCTTCCCGGACAAATCTTCGTGTTCGGCGACTTCGCACTACGGGCCAACTCGCTTGGCCATCTAGAGCAGATCGACAGCTACGCCCCTGGCCACCAGGTCAGGTTTGGGAACTTGAATTACACGACCGATATCCGCGGAGACTTGATCTTTGATGGATTCGGGCCTGCATCGGGAGTGTCGAACAGTCACGACGAGCATGACTTAAATCTGCTATCGGACAGTATTTGGGATATCGCCCCTGCAGCCGCTTCGAATCTAAATCCAGGGCAGATCGAGTCGACCGTGGACGGATGGATGGACCCCGCCATGGAGGCCGCATACTCTTCGGCGGAAGAGCCGACCACAGACTCCGCCGTTAAGGGGATCTGCATCACCGGACCCCCGGACCTGTGTCCGGACGTGGTTTCGAACCGCACGCGCCCGGGCCCATCAAGTCCGATTGGGCTCCAGTAACGGAGTTCACCGCTGCAGACATCTTTCAGCACTCCCCCTTTGGCGATACGCTAAATTCATTAAGGTGTCTCTCCCTGTCAGGAGATTCCTGGCCGAACTATGTCCGTCTCGAGTGGGAAGCAGGCGATGAAGAAATTCGTTACCCACCCACCACCCACTTCATAGCCACGGTCGATGATTTGACCGACGTGCTTAACTTTGACTCCGAAGACATCGACGGTATAGACGACAATGCAGGAGAAGAACAGGAACCACCGCCCATAGGGCGCTGGACCGCCACCTCTTCATATGATATATATATATATGGTGGACACCCCCAAAGAAAACAATGGCGATGAGGCAACAGATAACCCCTCAGGGAAGAAACCAAAGCATGGGCGTCATCGGCGCCACTCTAAGCCCCGCCACAGCAACACTAGCACTGGAGAAGAAAACAATCCAGATGGTGCCGGAGAGGAATACAATCCTGATCAGCCTACCTTCGAGCAAGCAGAACAAGAACACGGGCAGGTCAGCCCAGATGAACAGGCGACGGATGGACACTTGGAGGACGACAACTATATGCCTCCCTCCGAAGACGAGGTGAGCCTTGACGACGACGAATTTGGCGTACCGGGGGATCCCATAGAGCAGGGGCATTGTAAGCGCCGGCTTATAGCCACTGCAAGAAGCCTGAAAAAGAAGCAGCAGCAGCTCCAAGCTGATCAAGATATGCTTGCAGACAGATGGACTGAGGTCCTGGTGGCCGAGGAATACGGACTCGAGCCCACCACCAAGGGCTACCCAAAGCACAAGTTTCTACCTCAACTGGAGGAAAAGCCCGTAGAGCCTGCATTACCAGCACAAGACGAGGCTGACCGGCCACCTCATGGCCGAAATAAAATGACGTACCAGCCCGCACCCCCACTCCAGTTCACTACGGCCCGGGGCAATACGCAGGACCTGCGAGATATATCGGAAAACAACGCAGGACAACCAAGATCAATCTACAGATCATGGGGGCGCACCACAGCACATGACGATGACCGTCATGCCGAATACACTAGTAATAAGTCCGGCCGGGCCGAACACAACCGGCCAGATTTAGTCGGACTGCGTCGTGACATAACCCGGCACAGAGGCGCCACACACCCCTCTGCTTCACTGATGAAGTAATGGATCACGAATTCCCAAAAGGGTTTAAACCCATCAACATCGAATCATATGACGGCACAACAGACCCCGCGGTATGGATTGAAGATCTCCTCCACATTCACATGGCCCGCGATGATGATCTACATGCCATCAAGTATCTCCCCCTTAAGCTTAAAGGACCAGCCAGACAGTGGCTGAATAGCCTGCCGGCGAACTCCATCGACAGCTGGGAAAATCTCGAGGACGCATTTCTCGCCAACTTCCAAGGTACTTATAGGCGACCACCGGATGCTGATGACTTGGGACACATTACCCAACAGCCCAGAGAGTCCGCCAGGAGACTCTGGACCCGGTTCCTACTAAAAAAGAACCAAGTCGCCGACTGTCCGGACACTGAAGCCATAGCAACCTTCAAACACAGTATCTAGGATGAGCGGCTCGCCCGACACCTCAGCCAAGAGAAAGCAAAGTCCATGGCAGCCCTAACAACACTCATTATCGACTTTTGCGCGGGCGAAAAGATAGCTGGCTAGCTCATAGCAACAAAGCAAACACCCCTGGCACATTAGAGGCCAGATATAGCATCCATAAACATCGACGCAACAAACATAAGTGTCCCAAGACTAATGATGATGCCCATGAGACGGCAGTCAACACCGGATTCCGCGGCTCCCAGTCTGGTCGGCGGAAAAAGCCACTTCAGCAAAGCAATTCAGGCCCATCCGGCCTGGACCACATCTTCGATCACCCATGCCAAATCCATGGTAAACCAGGATCGGCAACTAAACATACAAATAGAGAATGTCGGGTCTTCAAACAAGCCGGCCGGTCATACACCAAAAACAATAAAGGGGTCTCAAAGCAATGCAATAAAGAGCAAAAGAAACTCCTACGCAATCCAACATGGTGAGCGTTATAAACACCACCCTTGAGGTTGTCTCCGGATCACCGAATGATCACCATACCGAAGAGTCAGTCTTCGACACTATCCCCCTATATAGTAACTATTACGTACTGCCGAGGCGAACCACGTTGGCTCGATTCAACGTGGTACCATACCAGGCCCACGTGACATGGTCACAATTACGGGCACGGCCGAACACCACTTCGGCACCGAAAAGCATACGGCCACTGAAGCAGTGAATTGGGTCACCTTGCCGAACCTCGATTCAGCAGCTAACCCCTCGGACACCAATAAAGGAGTCTGAACTACTTCATGACAGGATAGATCAGCTCGACCAGACGCCAGTCAAACACCCCGGCATAAGTTGGGAAGGGTCACGCCCTGCGGTTCAACCGCTCCGTGGCGCACATACGTCTCTCAGCATTTTCCTTGCAGGACCTCTTTTGCGGATAATAGGACTGGCGCCAGGAAATCAGCCCGGATGCACAAAGGGGGAATCTTTGAGCATTTCCCCCGAAGACAATCCGTACATACTTCAGATTCATACACAGCTCCCTCCCGCCCGGTCTAAATAGGGTACGCCATCATGCCTCCTTTTTACAACATGAACAGTACCCATACGCATAAACGTATTACTTGATACAACATGTAGAGTTATATGACGCTTATCCGCTATCATCTATCATTGACATTTTTAGTCATAAAAGGCATCTGAATATCGTGTTATGCCTTAAAACGCCAAGGGGCTTCATTATACCTTCACCATGGCAACAAAGTCCGACCACCTTCTCGGTCGCTCGGCACCCCGAACTTATAGCATTATATGCATCAGCTTTGGATCATGTCTTGGGTCATTAGTTGGGTTTGCCCGGCTCCCATGTTTTGGTACCTTATGTTTCGCAATATCAGCTAAGGTAGCGCTGGGAGAACTACTGTGATTGTGTCCCGGTTCTTCCGGACAAGCACCTCAGTAGAGAAAGCCGAAAACTGACTGTCATGATAAGGCGAGAGCTGGTCAGCTGTTCGAGAGGTTGTAAAATCTTTAAGGATTTATTCCGCATAATGCCATCATAAATGCAGAGTGCGACGGATTGGTCTACCAATCAGGTGCTGTTAGAGTCCCTCGTACGGTCTTCCGAACACCAGGGGCTGCGCCTACCATACTCGAATTCCTATGGCTAAGTGAGAGTGATAAAGACCTATAGTCTGATTGCCTGGTTCGCTGTGCTGAACACCTCCTTTATGGACCCAAGAATGGGGTAAAGAGTGTTCAGGTGTATCCCGAACACCCCCGTATTTCCTACGTGGGGGCGAAGCCGACGACTGGCCAACTCTCAAGATTAAACATATAAAAACGACCGCGAAGGAAAACTTTTTATATAAAAGGCAAATACATAAATAACGGTGACTCTGTTCCGCCTTACAAAGGACAGCATAATTGCCTTCATGGAAATACAATGTCTTTGGTACATTGCTCCTCCACAAGGCGGGCTCCTTTCAGGACACCATTGTAATATAGTTCGGGCTTGTGGTGCTCCTTCCCCTCGGGTGGTCCCTCGGTCATCAGCTTTTCAGCAACCAGCTTTCCCCAGTGCACTTTCACACGGGCAAATGCCATTCGCGCACCTTCTATACAAACTGATTGCTTAATGGTGTCAAGCCGAGGACAGGCACTCACAATTTGCTTCACGAGCCCAAAGTAACTACTCGGAATAGGCTCAGCGGGGCATAGCCGGACAATCAGATCCTTCATGGCTAGTTCGGCCGCCTGGTGCAGTTCGACCAGCTGCTTCAGCTAATCGACGAATGGCACCGGATAATTCGGCACCAAATACTGCGACCAGAAAAGCTTGTCCGCAGTCTTCTTCTCCTCAGCTCGATAGAATTGAGCAGCATAAGATATGCTGCACGGAAGACCCGCAAACGCCCCTGGAGAAATCAGAAGTCAATTTGTCACCTCGAATTTTTTTGCTACGGCATCAACAAATGCTCTAAATAGGAAAAGGCCTTACCAGCCGCAATCTTCCTTGCCTCCTAAATGTCCTTCAGAGCACCTTGGGCTTCCTCCCGAGCATCAGTGGCGGCTTGGAGAACTTGGGTGAGTTCGGATTCTTTCAAAGACAGACTCTGCTCCAAAGTCTCGCTTTTCTGCACGGCCTCCTGAAGCTCTCGTTCAGCTTCAATGGCCCTGGCTTCGTGCTTCTCGCGAAGGGCCTGTTCCGCGGCTGCCTTCTTTTCGGCTAAGGCCACAACCTTCTTCAATGCCTCAATTTCGGCATTCGCCCCTAGAGCGCGCAATATACATACTTTCACTAGGCACACCTACGTTATTGTGCTAAAACTAAACAAAGGTCTCGACATACCTCGGTGGTCCTCCAACTGCTTCTTCACCTGGCCAAGTTCTTCTTCGGCCCGCTCCAGACTCTGCTTCAGTCCGGATACTTCCGCAGTATGAGAGGAGGCAGTCGCCGCAGACGCCTATTTTTAAATGAAGAGATATATGTCATTGAGTCTCCTATGGGAGGAAATTTGATCCCCTGTCCGGTTCCTTCTTTTACCGGACAGTGTATCAGGGGCTACTATCTATACTATGACAAATCTTCTAAAAACTCCTAAAAACTTACCTCCAAGCCTTTTATAAGGCTGATGCAGGATCCATTCAGTCCACTTTCAGCGGCCTGAACCTTCTCAATTACCACGCCCATAAGGGCACGATGTTCATCAATGATGGAAGCGCTCTTTAGCGCTGTCAATAAGCTGCCCGGCACCTCTGGTTGGGCAGCGGTCGCCGGTGGAGTAGGATCACCTCCTCTAGTCAAGGGGAGCTGCTCGTCTGAACCCGGAGCCTCAAAGGTCTCTTGGACTGTGTCCGGCTGAGGGCCGAATACAAGATCGCCCCTGCCATCGACACCAAGTGGAGCCGCCGCTCCCGTGTATCCGGCCCCTGAGGTACGCCCCTCCTGGTTTTTCTCCTTTTGGGACGACACCTCGGTGTCATGCCCGAGCTTCGGGGAAAGGGCCCTCGGAGGTGTCTCGATCTTAAGGGCATCTGAGCTCAATGAATCCTCCGATGAGGACTGTTCGGCGCGAGACCTGGCCGGGCTGCAAAAAGTATGGCACCAATTAATTTATTTGTGCCTTGGTAATCCTGGAAGCATAGACGTGTCCAGATTTTGTGCACTTACGAGTTTTCCAGGGGCTGGGCCCTGGGATCCCACTCTGGGCTGCTATCGGTAGCCGTAGTGGACGCCTCTGGCAGGGGAGTTTTTCCCCTCGTGGGCAATTCGGCCTCCAGAGATGAGGAGGCCGTCCTTTTCTTTCCTCCCCACGTGGGGGATTCGCCTTCCTCCTCCTCTTCCTCTTCAGAGGGGAGAGGGGTATTGGAGTCTTCGGATTTTGTGTCTGAAGCCCCACGACAACGCAGGCCACCCCTGGTCTCCTTGGCCTCTTTATGGGCCTCTTTCTTTGGCACCTTGTAAGGCGCCAGGACCAACATCTTCATTAGAAGAGGTCCGGCTGGTTCTTCTGGCAACGGGGCTGAACAGTGTATCCGCCCCGCCTTCTTCGTCCATCCCTGAGATAATTACGGGAAGCGCGTTTAGGCATCTTCCCCGGGATATGACAATGAAACATATGGATGGACAAAATATAATGACTACTTACCGGACTTGCGGGGCGGGACAGTTGGTACTCACGGTCCGCGGTGGAGTCCGGCCATGGTTTGCCGGACTTAAAAAGCACCTTCTAGATGTCCTTGTGTGAGGAGTCGTAAAGTTCCCGCAGGATCTGGTGCTCGGCCGGGTCATACTCCCACAAATTGCAAGCTCGGTGCTGACAGGGAAGAACCAGGCGGACCAGCATCACCTGGACTACGTCAACAAGATTGACGGCCTTGTCTTCCATACCTTTGACACGTGTCTGGATCACCCGATAACTCGTTAGATGAAGACCAGTTCAAGCCCTTCTCGGGCCAGGACGTGAGCCGCAAAGGGGCTCCGGATCGAAATTCAGGAGCTGCGGCCCACTTTTTGTCATGCGGCTCAGTGATATAGAACCACTGTTGCTGCCACTCCTTGACAGAATCATTGAAAGTACTTGTCGGCCATGTGACCTTGGACATCCTTCTCATCATGGCACCTCCGCACTCGGCGTGCTCGCCATTCACCACCTTGGGCTTCACATTGAAGATCTTCAGCCATAAGACGAAGGGTGGCGTGAGGCGGAGAAAGGCCTCGCACACGATAATAAACGTCGAGATGTTGAGGAAGGAATTGGGGGATAGATCGTGGAAATAGATCCCGTAATAATACATGGCGCCACGAACAAATGGGTGGAGGGGAAACCCAAACCCGCGGACAAAATGAGGGAAGAACACGACCCTCTCATGGGACTCCGGAGTAGGGACAATCTGTCCCGCCGCCGGAAGGCGGTGGCCGATTTTCTGGGCCAGGTACCCGGCCTCCCGAAGCTTTTTGATATCCTTCTCCTGGACGGTAGAGGCCATCCAGTTGTCTCCCACTCCGGATCCGGACATTTTCGGAAGAACCTTCGATTGGTGGAGAAGATGAACGCTCGGGCGTTAGGGCTCAAGCGAAAGAGAATGGACAAGCAGAAGGAGAAGGCGTGGGTAAAAAGGAAGAGGCCTTTCCTCTTTATAGAGGCAATGAAACCCTGCGCCTCCCCGCTTGCCTAATGAAACCTGCTTGTTCCCCACTCACCGTGTTTGGTGGTGCGGTTGGGTTACCCACACCCGTGTTGATGAGAATCCCGTGATAAGGGGGACACAATCTCTGCTTTGACAAGACGTGCCAAAGAAACCGCCTCGCAATGTGTGCGGTGGCTGGTTATAAAAAATGGTTCGAATAAAAGTCGGGCCGTGGCGTGATGTCATGCTATGCAGAGTTGTCAGCAGATTGGATTCATGGATTATTGTTCTCTCTACGGTGGTATGTGAAATTTGTCTTGCAGAGCTGCACACGGTCCTTGTCTTTAGAATTTATCTTGGAGTATTCGGAGATGGAACCCACCTTGCAATGCCAAAGACAATCTGCACGCCGGACTCATCGTCATTGAAGCCTGGTTCAGGGGCTACTGAGGGATTCCTGGATAAGGGGGTATCCGGACAGCCGGACTATGTACTTTGGCCGGACTATTGGACTATGAAGATACAAGATTGAAGACTTCGTCCCATGTCCAGATGGGACTCTCCTTTGCGTGGAAGGCAAGCTTGGCGATCCGGATGTAGATCTCCTTCTCTGTAACCGACTCTATGTAACCCTAGCCCCCTCCGATGTCTATATAAATCGGAGGGTTTAGTCCATAGGACAAGAAGAACAATCATACCATAGGCTAGCTTCTAGGGTTTAGCTTCTACGATCTCATGGTAGATCAACTCTTGTAATACTCATATCATCAAGATCAATCAAGCAGGAAGTAGGGTATTACCTCCATCGAGAGGGCCCGAACCTGGGTAAAACATCGTGTCCCCAGTCTCCTGTTACCATTAGCCTTAGACGCACAGTTCGGGACCCCCTACCCGAGATCCGTCGGTTTTGACACCGACAATGATGGCGGTGGACGAGCTCGGTGGAGGTGGCAGTGGGGGGGCTCGGTGGAGGTGGAGGGGCGGGGGAGGCACTCCTGGTGGCGGCGGCAGTGGAGGTGGCATGGCGGTAGAGCTCGCCGGATGGGGCGGCGGCACTAAGGGGCGACGGCGGACAGAGGGGGCGGGGGCGAGAGAAACAAAGAGAGAAGAGAGGAGTGAGTGCGCGTGAGGCAGAAATTAGAGCAGTGGTTACCGAGGGTCGATTCTCGGCTCTTGGTAATGGACACCTTTTCCGAGTGTGGCTCTCGGTAAAGCATCTAACCTAGATCTTAACCTTTCCCCTTTCGTTTGTATCTTCATTCCCCTCGTCTCTTCCCTGCGCCACCGCCGCCGCCGACGCCGAAATCGCCGCCGCCGCCACCAACTGCGACCGCCACCCCTCCTCCACCACTACCAACTGCGGCCACCCCCTCCTCCACCACCCCCAACTGCGGCCACCACCACCCCTCCTCCACCGCCACCCCCTCCTCCACCATCATTCCCTCCTCCACTGCCCTCCACCACCACCAACTACGGCCGCCACCCCTCCTCCACCGCTCCCCACTGCGGCCACCACCACCCCCTCCTCCACTGCCCCCAACTACAGCCACCACCACCAACTGTGGCCACCGCCCCAAGCTTCATGGCCGGCAGCCGGCGTGGCAGTTCTTTGATGCGGCCCAAGGACGACCGCCGCTGCAGAGCGGCAGCTGGAGGTGCCCTCAGGTTAGTATCACATTCTATGCCTAGAGTAGGATATTTTGCACAAATGTAGGAAATATGCACAAATGTGATTAAAAGTAGTAGATGAAGATGGTCCTGTTTAGTAATGCCTAGAGTAGTATGGAAGTATGGAAGTTTGGAGTAATGCCTAGAGTAGAATGCTTTGGTTTTGACTCCTATGTTTGACTGGTTTAGTTTTAGTTAAACCGAATCAGTGCTCGAAGTATTTAGTTTCAGTTGAAACTAGTTCTCTGAACTTCTTGTCTCTAAACTAATGCTTGTCATCGGTAAGTGGTTTGGCGTGGGGATTAGGCTGTGGATGCTTTGTTTTTGCCGAAGGATCAGCACCTCTATGCTTGTGCTTTTTTAGATAAATACTAGAGTAGATCAATGAAACTATATGCTTGTGTTTGTTTCCTTGTCAGTGCTATGGCATTACTAAATGGAACTATATATCTGAGACTTGATTGAGCTATTTGTGTTATTTTTTGCCATATATGATATGACACTTAGATTAGGAAGATTTTGCTTTGGAACTGAGAGTAACCATATATATATTGTTTTTAAGATTCTGATGGGAGCACTCGTAGTAAGTATCGGAGAGTCCCGATTGGTAGGAACGAGTCGTCCACCTCCCATCAGGCCACAAACAAGGCATCGTCATCATCGGATGGCGATGTCCGAGTGGACTTAGATCCGCTCGCCATCGAGTGGGGCGACATGGAGGCCTAGGACGGCTCAGGGTCTACCTCGAGCAACATTTCCAAGAGGAAGAAATCCGGGCGTGGTCCGGGGAAGGTCCCGGAACCAACTGCTGCCAGCAACCGTCCTGACATTTGCCCGACAGGAGAGGGGTAAGCAAGTATTTCATTTGCATCATATTTTGGATGCCACAACTTTGACACTCACATATGCTTGTCTTTTATATCATGCAGTCAGTGGGAATTTATCCCGACACAACCTAAGGGGGCATGCTCGCCGAACCACGTCATCGGCTCCCTCTTGAGGAAGCACTTCCCTGGATTGTCCAACCCGGGTGATGACGATCCGCCGTCGCCAGGTTTAACCTGGGAGCATTACCTACACAACAAGGATGAGCACGATTTCACCATGGCCACTCGGGTCATCAATGCTTTTTTTGTAAGTATCTTAGCTCCGACCACTGCATTTTTTCATATCCAAATCCTTGCTTGCGTGGATGGTGAGAAGATGACATATGCTTTCTTGTAGCAAACATTTGCTTGCGTGGATGGTGAGCAGCAGAAGGCGATCAAAGGCATCGTGAAATCTGCCCGAAAGATACTCTCTGACACCAAGCACACGCTGCGGTACAAAGCCGTGATGCAGTGTCGGCCGCTCGATGAGAAGGGAGAGAAGATGACAAGGAAGACTGCTTGCCAGACCAACTTGTCGCGAGAAGAATACCTGTCAGTGGTATGTGACTACATCGGTTGCTAGTACTTTGATTCATCCCTCTTGTTCCTCAATTATTCAATTTTGTCTGACTAGGTGAAGGAACCCTGGATGAAGGACGATTGTTGGGAGGCCCTGGTTGACATGTGGTGTGACCCAGCATGGCAGGCGTAGCATGTGGAGAAGGGAAATGAACGAGCCAAAATGCCAGGCCCGGCTCATGTCCAGGGGAGCCGGAACCTAACTGCTCTCAAGCAACACATGGTATGTGGATTAAGATGTTAACTTTTTCGCACGGTGCATCTTGGTTCATTCAACTTGATGGTTAATTTTGCAGGAGGCGAAGGTTGGTCGACCGGTCCACATCCTGGAAGCCTGGAAAGAAGGCCACAAGGGGAAGGATGGCGCCGAGTTCTGCAGCAAGTTGGCGGAGGAGAAGTTGGGGACCTTCAAAGAGGTCTTCCAGGAGGTGCACGGGCAGGAAGCCGAACCTACGTCCAAGCCCCTTGACCCTGAGCTTCTCATCATTGCTGGCAAGGGGAAGGGTCATGGCCGCCACCTCCGGGCATCGCAAGCTGCACGAGATACGCGCGTCGAGCACCAGGTCAACTCCGTCCATACGAAGTCGCCCAACCGCCGCATCACGTGAGATAGCGCGTCTCAAGGTTAGCATCCTAACCTTTTATTTATGTCCATGCCTCGAAATAGCACCGTTCCAACCTATATGAGCCTAATGCCATGTTACATGATTTAATGGCGCAGCGGGCTGTTGAAGAGGAGCAAAGGCGAAAGGCTGAGGAGGAGTCCAGAGAAAAGGAACGGGCAAACACTAACAATAGGTTGAAGATGCTTGAAGATCAACTACATGTAGAACATTATCTAAACTAAAGTACAAGATTCATTACATAGGGACGAACCACCCTCACGTGACTCTACTCTTATAGGTTCTTATGCAATCTCGAAGCAGTGCAAGTGATGCCCCTCCTCCTCCGGAATGTTAACCCGATGGCCTCTCCTCCTCAAGATGATCTATATATGAACAAGTGTACTTCTATTGTGACGTGCACGTGTTTTGCAAGTAGTGACAATATGTATGAATTTGTGACTTGTGTGTGACGTCTACTAGGATAATGCATTCGACTTGTGTGTGACAATATATGGACTATCCCTAATTATGCATATATATGTGGTCTAGATCAAATTATGCCTATATATGATCAAATTATGCCTATATATGTGTGGAATAGATCAAATTGCACTGTAGTTGTTTTTATCTGCAGGGATCAGAAAAGAAATAGCTTGACAGCAGAATGGATGGGAAAGATTTCCGAGAGCAACACTCGAAAAACGATAGACTACCGAGAGCAACTCTTGGAAATATGGTCGTCTGGGACACTACTGTTGTGCCACAACTTTTCTGGGAGTAGCTCTCGGAAAAGAAGGAGAGCATTGCCGAGCAGAACTCTCGGCAAAGCTATGTAAACTGTCAGCTCCCATGTGGGCCACGCTGTCCTACTGGTCAGAAGGATTGCCGAGAGCAGCTCTCGGCAAAGATATCGTCATTTTTTTACTGGTAAATGTGACCAGTGGGACCACATGTCAGTTAGAAAGAACACACACAAAAAAATAGGATGTTGCATGTGCTTTGCCGAGAGTGACACTCGACAAAGTATGTAGTAACTGACGGAGCCGTCTGTTGCGGACGGGCATGCCACGTGGCTACTCTTTGTCGTGAGTGGCTCTCGGCGTCTGCAGGGTTTGCCGTGCGGTGCCTCTTTGCCGTGAGGCAGTGACGGCAAAGATGGCAGTTTGTCGTGAAGGTGGGTTTGCCGAGAGTGACACTCGGCAAAGCTTGCTTTGCCGAGTGTCCGTGTTTTAGCACTCGGCGAAGAGCATTACACCCGGCGTAGCCCAGAATTACAGTAGTGTGGTATAGCCTTAAGCCAGTTGTGTATGTATATATATTTATGTTTTGCTATCACAGCCGAGAAAGAGGATTGACTTACTCATTTCAAGCGGAAGTGGGGATTGAACCCAGTAGATACCTAGCAGCTAAAAGAGGTCCAAAGCACCAGATATGGCTCAAATAGTCCTTATAGAAATGATCTAGGAACTATAACCTTTTGATAAGAAAGATTAGTTACACTAGATATATTATTCTGTCTCACTT